>NW_028225179.1:66441778-66668487 GCF_052327205.1 Somniosus microcephalus | reverse complement strand
GGTGTCTGGGTTCACTCTTTCTCATTTGGTGTCTGTTTCAGAATTGATCCCGGCGGGCTTTTGGACCCCGCGGCCGCTGCTGTAAGTTTCTTCACGGCACCGGAGCGAACTTCCGCATCAGAGCCCGAGCTGGGAACCGAGAACGAACCGGGAGCCTGAGATATCCCGCCGCCTTGCAGCAGCTCCGCTCAGGCCGGGCCAGTCCCCGACCCAGAGAAACACCTGGTGAGAGAGGCTGTAGGAGAGCCTGGACCCGCCAGAGAAACATCGAGGGAGAGAGTGAGGGAGAGTGAGGAGTGAGGGGTGTGAGGGTGAGGGTGGGAGAGTGAGAGTGGGGGAGGGTGAGGGTGGGAGAGTGGAGGGAGGGAGAGTGAGGGGGGGAGGGAGAGTGAGGGGGGGGTGGGAGAGTGAGGGAGGGAGAGTGGGGGTGGGAGAGTGAGGGAGGGAGAGTGGGCGAGTGAGGGTGGGGAGAGGGAGAGAGAGGCGTGAGCGGGTGAGAGAGGGGAGGGAGGTGGAGAGAGGGAGAGGATGGGAGGGAGGGAGGTGGAGAGAGGGAGAGGATGGGAGGGAGAGGGGGAGGGAGAGGATGGGAGGGAGAGGGGGAGGGAGGGAGTGGGGAGAGGGGGAGGGGAGTGGGGAGGGGAGGGAGAGTGGGAGGGAGAGTGAGGGAGGGTGAGAGTGAGGGAGGGTGGGTGTGAGAGGGGTGAGGGAGGGTGAGCGGGTGAGAGAGGGAGGGAGGTGGAGAGAGGGAGAGGATGGGAGGGAGGGAGTGGGGGAGGGAGGGAGTGGGGGAGGGGGTGGGAGAGAGGGGGGGGAGAGGGTGGGAGAGAGGGGGGAGGGTGGGAGAGGGAGGGAGGGTGGGGAGAGAGGGAGGGAGGGGGTGGGAAAGAGAGAGGGAGGGGGAGGAGGGGGAAAGGGAGGGAGAGGGAAAGGAGGGGGAGGGAAAGTGAGAGGGAGGGGGGAGGGAAAGTGTGAGAGGGAGGGGGGAGGGAGGGGGAGGGAAAGTGTGAGAGGGAGGGGGTAGGGAAAGTGTGAGAGGGAGGGGGGAGGGAAAGTGAGAGGGAGGTAGGGGGAGAGAAAGAGAGGAGAGTGAGGAAGAGAGGGGAGGGACAGTGGGAGGGAGAGAGAGAGAGGCTGCTGGTGAGCCTGACCCTCCAAAGAAACAGCTGGTGAGAGAGGGGAATGGAGGGAGAGACAGACAGAGAAAGAGAAAAATAGACAGAGATAGAAATAGACAGAGAGCGGGGAGAGAGGAAGGGAGGAAGAAATAGAAACAAAGCCAGGGAAAGGGTTAGAGAGAGATACAACCAGACGAAGGGAGCGAGAGAGCCAGACAGAGTGTCTGAGGGAGAGAGACAAGAAAGCAAACACACATCCCATGCTGTCTCTGTTGCCCTCTCTCTCTCACACTCATTTTCACTCACTCTCTCCGTTTTTCACTCTGTTTCTCTCCCACCTTCTCTGTCTGTCTTTCTCTCTGTCTCGCTGCCCATCTCTGTCTGCCTGCCCGTCCCACTCGCTGTCTCAGGTCCCACGGGCTCATCTACCAGGTGAGAGGGGGAGGGGAGGGCTCCATGTCATTGAGGACAGGATATGCTCTCACTGCAGTCAGGGAGTGGTGGAGACAGAGATGCACTTCCTCACAGCTTGTAGAAAATATCAGGGCATAAGGGAGAATTTCTACCCAAAATTCACAAAAAATATGCCCGGAATTCAGAAATTTGAATGACGCCCAAAAACTCCCATACCTACTAGGGGAAGAGCGAAATTGTGTAACACTAGCGGCACACTATGTTACAGCTTGCCATAAACAGAGGGACAACCACTAAATATAAGAAAAGAGTATATATAAAATATATGAATGTATATTTATACACTCAGGGATATATCTGTTTATACACTGTATGGATAGATCTGTATTTTTGTGTACAAACATGAATGTTTTTCGATGCTTTGGCAACATAAGATGTAACTTGTCATGCCAATAAAGCGATTTGAATTGAATACTCCTGTGATTTGCATTTGTGTATGTAGCAAGTCAGGTGTTGTAAAGAGCAGACCAACAGGACAGGTCGGTAAAGCTACAGCTCACCAGAGTGCAAGACTGAGTCCTCCTGTATCTGGGGAGGACCCTCTAACCCCTCTCTCACGCTCCTGTATCTGGGGAGGTCCCTCTAACACCTCTCTCACACTCCTGTATCTGGGAGGTCCCTCTAACCCCCTCTCACACTCCTGTATCTGGGGAGGTCCCTCTAACCCCTCTCCCACACTCCTGTATCTGGGGGAGGTCCCTCTAACCCCTCTCTCACACTCCTGTATCTGGGGAGGTCCCTCTAACCCCTCTCTCACACTCCTGTATCTGGGGAGGACCCTCTAACCCCTCTCTCACACGCCTGTATCTGGAGAGGTCCCTCTAACCCCTCTCTCACACTCCTGTATCTGGAGAGGTCCCTCTAACCCCTCTCTCACACTCCTGTATCTGGGGAGGTCCCTCTAACTCCTCTCTCACACTCCTGTATCTGGGAGGTCCCTCTAACTCCTCTCTCACACTCCTGTATCTGGGGAGGTCCCTCTAACCCCTCTCTCACACTCCTGTATCTGGGGAGGTCCCTCGAACTCCTCTCTCACACTCCTGTATCTGGAGAGGTCCCTCTAACTCCTCTCTCACACTCCTGTATCTGGGGAGGTCCCTCTAATCCCTCTCTCGCACTCCTGTATCTGGGGAGGTCCCTCGAACTCCTCTCTCACACTCCTGTATCTGGGGAGGTCCCTCTAAATCCTCTCTCACACTCCTGTATCTGGGGAGGTCCCTCTAACTCCTCTCTCACACTCCTGTATCTGGGGAGGTCCCTCGAACTCCTCTCTCACACTCCTGTATCTGGAGAGGTCCCTCTAACTCCTCTCTCACACTCCTGTATCTGGGGAGGTCCCTCTAATCCCTCTCTCACACTCCTGTATCTGGGGAGGTCCCTCTAACCCCTCTCTCACACTCCTGTATCTGGGGAGGTCCCTCGAACTCCTCTCTCACACTCCTGTATCTGGAGAGGTCCCTCTAACTCCTCTCTCACACTCCTGTATCTGGGGAGGTCCCTCTAATCCCTCTCTCGCACTCCTGTATCTGGGGAGGTCCCTCGAACTCCTCTCTCACACTCCTGTATCTGGGGAGGTCCCTCTAACTCCTCTCTCACACTCCTGTATCTGGGGAGGTCCCTCTAACCCCTCGCTCACACTCCTGTATCTGGGGAGGTCCCTCTAACTCCTCTCTCACACTCCTGTATCTGGGGAGGTCCCTCGAACTCCTCTCTCACACTCCTGTATCTGGAGAGGTCCCTCTAACTCCTCTCTCACACTCCTGTATCTGGGGAGGTCCCTCTAATCCCTCTCTCGCACTCCTGTATCTGGGGAGGTCCCTCTACCCCTCTCTCACACTCCTGTATCTGGAGAGGTCCCTCCAACCCCTCTCACACTCCTGTATCTGGGGAGGTCCCTCTAACCCCTCTCTCACACTCCTGTATCTGGAGAGGTCCCGCTAACTCCTCTCTCACACTCCTGTATCTGGGGAGGTCCCTCTAACCCCTCTTTCACACTCCTGTATCTGGGGAGGTCCCTCTAACCCCTCTCACACTCCTGTATCTGGGGAGGTCCCTCTAACCCCTCTCTCACACTCCTGTATCTTTGGAGGTCCCTCTAACCCCTCCTCTCACACTCCTGTATCTGGGGAGGTCCCTCTAACCCCTCTCTCACACTCCTGTATCTGGGGAGGTCCCTCTAACCCCCTCTCACACTCCTGTATCTGGGGAGGTCCCTCTAACCCCTCTCTCACACTCCTGTATCTGGGGAGGTCCCTCTAACCCCTCTCTCACACTCCTGTATCTGGAGAGGTCCCTCTAACCCCTCTCTCACACTCCTGTATCTGGGGAGGTCCCTCTAACCCCTCTCTCACACTCCTGTATCTGGGGAGGTCCCTCGAACCCTCTTTCACACTCCTGTATCTGGGGAGGTCTCTCTAACCCTTCTCTCACACTCCTGTATATGGGGAGGTCCCTCTAACCCCTCTCTCACACTCCTGTATCTGGGAGGTTCCTCTAACCCCTCTCTCACACTCCTGTATCTGGGGAGGTCCCTCTAACCCTCTTTCACACTCCTGTATCTGGGGAGGTCCCTCTAACCCCTCTCACACACTCCTGTATCTGGGGAGGTCCCTCTAACCCCTCTCTCACACACTCCTGTATCTGGGGAGGTCTCTCTAACCCTTCTCTCACACTCCTGTATATGGGGAGGTCCCTCTAACCCCTCTCTCACACTCCTGTATCTGGGGAGGTTCCTCTAACCCCTCTCTCACACTCCTGTATCTGGGGAGGTCCCTCTAACCCTCTTTCACACTCCTGTATCTGGGGAGGTCCCTCTAACCCCTCTCACACACTCCTGTATCTGGGAGGTCCCTCTAACCCCTCTCTCACACACTCTTGTATCTGGGGAGGTCTCTGTAACCCCTCTCTCACACTCCTGTATCTGGGGAGGTACCTCTAACCCCTCTCTCACACTCCTGTATCTGGGGAGGTCCTCTAACCCCCTCTCACACACTCCTGTATCTGGGGAGGTCGTTCTTACCCCCCTCTCTCTCACTCCTGTATCTGGGGAGGTCCATCTAACCCCCTCTCTCACACTCCTGTACCTGGGGAGGTCCCTCCAACCCCCTCTCGCACACTCCTGTATCTGGGGAGGTCCCTCGGACCCCTCTCTCACACTCCTGTTTCTGGGAGGTCCCTCTAACCCCCTCTCTCACACTCCTGTATCTGGGGAGGTCCCTCTAAACCCCTCTCGCACACTCCTGTATCTGGGGAGGTCTCTCGGACCACTCTCACACTCCTGTATCTGGGGAGGTCCCTCTAACCCCTCTCTCACACTCCTGTATCTGGGGAGGTCCCTCTAACCCCCTCTCGCACAGTCCTGTATCTGGGGAGGTCCCTCTAACCCCCTCTCGCACACTCCTGTATCTGGGGAGGTCCCTCTAACCCCCTGTCACACACTCGTGTATCTGGGGAGATCCCTCTAACCCCTCTCACACTCATGTATCTGGGGAGGTCCCTCTAACCCCCTCTCTCACTCCTGTATCTGGGGAGGTCCCTCTAACCCCCTCTCTCACACTCCTGTATCTGGAGAGGCACCTCTAAACCCCCTCTCACTCTTGTGTCTCTCTCGCTGTCTGTATCGGTCTGTCGCTAACTCTCTGTGTTTATCTGCCTTTCTCCTCTTTCTTTCTCTCTGACTCCCTCACTCTCTGTGTCTCTCTTTAGAGTTAGGATACGGGCAGCAGAGTTGAGGATGTACGATTGTGGAGGGTGGCCTCCTCTCTCCCCCACAGGCCCCCTCCCTTCCCCTCTGATCGATGTCTCTCCCCTGCAGGCCCTCTTTCCCCCCGCCCTGCGCTCTTCCCCCCCCCCCGCACTCTCCCCACACCCCCCCGCTCTCCCCCCCCGCCCCCCCGCGCTCTCCCCACCCCCCCGCGCTCTTCCCCGCTCTTCCCCCCCCCCGCGCTCTTCCCCCCCGCGCTCTTCCCCCCCCCCGCGCTCTTCCCCCCCGCGCTCTTCCCCCCCGCGCTCTTCCCCCCCGCGCTCTTCCCCCCCGCGCTCTTCCCCCCCGCGCTGTTCCCCCCCGCGCTGTTCCCCCCCGCGCTGTTCCCCCCCGCGCTGTTCCCCCCCCGCGCTGTTCCCCCCCGCGCTGTTCCCCCCCGCGCTCTTCCCCCCCGCGCTCTTCCCCCCCCCGCGCTCTTCCCCCCCCCGCGCTCTTCCCCCCGCGCTCTTCCCCCCCCGCGCTCTTCCCCCCCGCGCTCTTCCCCCCCGCGCTCTTCCCCCCCCCGCGCTCTTCCCCCCGCGCTCTTCCCCCCCGCGCTCTTCCCCCCCCGCGCTCTTCCCCCCCCGCGCTCTTCCCCCCCCCGCGCTCTTCCCCCCCCGCGCTCTTCCCCCCCCGCGCTCTTTCCCCCCCCCGCGCTCTTTCCCCCCCGCGCTCCCCCCCCCCCCGCGCTCTCTCCCCTTCTTTATGGTACTCTCTTGGCATTTCAGGGCTTCGTAATGATAGCAGTGGGGGTTGCTCATTTTTAGGTGTGTCCAAAATTTGGTGGCTCTTTTTTGGATAGTAATTATTAATGGATATTGGCCTAGTTCTGCCCTGCATGCATTGTTTACTGTTTTCCTTTGAGTCCGGAGGATACCTTTACAGAATTCTGCATGTAGGATCTCAATTGGGTGTTTGTCCCATTTTGCAAATTCTTGTTGTGTTAGCGGTCCCCACACCTCACTGCCATAGAGTGCAATTGGTTCAATTACTGATTTGAAAATTTTGAGCCAAATGCTAATTGGGTTTTCTATTTGGATTGATTTTTTAATGGCATAGAAAGCCCTTCTAGCTTTCTCTTTCAGTTCATTCACAGCCAGATGAAAATTTCCCGTAGAGCTGATTTTTAAGCCCAGGTATGTGTGGTTAGTGGTTTGTTCAATTTTAGTTGTTGCCTCACAGCGCCAGGGACCCGGGTTCGAATCCGGCCTCGGGCGACTGTCTGTGTGGAGTTTGCACATTCTCCCCGTGTTTGCGTGGGTTTCCTCCGGGTGCTCCGGTTTCCTCCCACAGTCCAAAGACGTGCGGGTTAGGTTGATTGGCTATGATAAATTGACCCTTAGTGTTAGGGGGATTAAATACGTGGGGTTACGGGGATAGGGTGGGATATGTGTCGGTGCAGGCTCGATGGGCCGCAATGGCCTCTATCTGCATTGTGGGGTTTCTGTGATTCTGTGATAGTGTGAAATTTATTCTGGGTCCCTGATGTCTGGATCTTTGCTGGAACACGAGGACTTTGGTTTTTTGGGATTTATTGTCAGGGCCCAGGTCTGACAGAACGACTCTAGCAGATCCAGGTTCTGCTGTAGACCCTCCTTAGTCTCTCTCTCTCTTCCCCCCCCCCCCCCCTCTCTCTCTCTCTCCTCCCCAGGTTTCGAAAGACATTAGTTTTTTTCTTAAATCTTTTTTTATCATTCGTGGATTTTTTTTTTTTTTTTAACGTTTCTTCTCTGTCCCCCCCTTGGGCCAACCAGCAATCTGTCAGTCCCGGTTAATCCCTGTTTTTAATGACCCCTCTCTCTTTTGTCTTTGCCCCTCCCGAGCAGGTTGCAGCCCCGGAGGAGACCTTCGAGCATGAAGCTAAACGAGCGGGTGGTGGCCAGCTATGCGTTGGGGCCCTGGCCCCCGGACCGCGAGGGCTTCCTGATGAAGAAGGGCGAGCTGCACACCTCGTACCAGCGCCGCTGGTTCGTGCTGAGGGGGAACCTGCTCTTCTACTTCGAGCGGCCTGGCGAGCGGGAGCCCCAAGGCCTGGTCATCCTGGAGGGCTGCTCGGTGCAGCTGTGCGAGTCCTCAGCCGAGGGCTTCGCCTTTGCCGTGGTTTTCGATCAGGCGCCCGGCATGCGCCTGTACAAGCTGGCGGCTGAGGACCAAGCTGCCCAGGAGGCCTGGGTCAAGGCCTTGTCCAGCGCCGGCCTGGGCTACATCCGGATGCTGGTGCGGGACCTGGAGAAGCAGTTCGAGGACCTGTACCGGGCGAGCATGGGGCCTCGCCCGCAGAGGAACACGCTACTGGACCTTTCCCCCAGCCCGCCCTCCCTGGCTCCCCACCAGCGGGACGTCAGGTGCCAAAGCCTGATCGCGCTGCCGTCCGCTTCGGGCAAGAGCGCCCGGCGCTCCCCCAAACTCTGGCCCAAGTGGCAGGCCCACCCCTCCGCCGCCACCCCTCCCCCGCCAAGAGGCAGCGAGGCCCAGGCCCCTCCACCCGGCTCCGTCGCCCCGGGAGACGCGGGCAGCGGGGGAGCAGCGGTTCCGGCCCCGGCTCCCGAGGACTTTCTGACGCTCCACAGGCGGTACGGGACGGGGGTGGAGAGAGCGCGGAGAGACTGGCAGCTGAGCCGGGCAGAGGGACTGATGGCTGAACCCCCCCTCGGCACTCTGGTCGACCTGAGCTGATCATGGCGGGGGGGAGGATGCTCTTTAATTAGGACATTGTGGTTTTAATATCTCTGGATTTAATATCCCTGCATTTAATGGGTGCAGTAGCACAGTGGTCCTGTTACTGGACGAGTAATCCCGAGGCCTGGACTAAAGATCCGATAGACGTGAGTTCAAACCCCACCACGGCCACTGGGGAATTTAAATTCAGTTAATTAAATAAATCTGGCATGAAAAGCTAGTGTCAGTAATGGTGACCATGAAACTACCGGATTGTCGTAAAAACCCATCTGGTTCACTGCTGATGTCCTTTAGGGAAGGAAATCTACCTTCCTTACCCGGTCTGGCTGATATGTGACTCCAGACCCACAGCAATGTGGTTGACTCTTATTTGCCCTCCGGAGTGGCTGAGCAAGTCACTCGGTTGGATAAGGCGGCTCACCACCTCCTTCTCCAGGGCAATTGGGGATGGGCGATAAAAGCTGGCCTTGCCAGCGACGTCCACATCCCAGGAATAAAAAAATAATATCTCTGGTTATAATATCTAAATTTAATGCGTGGCTCTCCGATTTAATATCTGTATAACTCTAATTTGAGTGCGATTGATTGTAATGTCTCTGTGTGATTGTTTGATCTAATATCTGTATAACTTTAATATATGGGTGACTGTTCAAATTTTTTTTAAATAAAAAAATAAGACTTGCATTTCTATAGTACCTTTCATGACTCATGACATCCCAAAGCGTTTTACAGCCAATGAAGTAGTCACTGTTGTAATGTAGGAAACGCAGCAGACAATTTGCACACAGCAAGCTCCCACAAACAACAATTTGATAACAACCACATAATCTGTTTTTTAGTGATGTTGATTGAGGGAAAGATATTGGCCTCAGGACACCGGGGAGAACTGACCCCATGCTCTTCTTAGAAATAGTGGCCGTGGGATCTTTCGCGTCCACCTGAGAAGGCAGACGGGTCCTCGGTGTAACGTCTCATCCGAAAGACGCCACCTCCGACAGTGCACCTCTCCCTCAGCACTGCACTGGAGCGTCAGCTTAGATTTCCGTGCTCAAGGCTCTGGAGTGGGACTTGATCCCACAAGCTTCTTACTCAGAGGCACAGGTGAGCCGAATGGCCTCCTCCTGTGCAGTATCTTTCCATGACTCAATGAATGGTGGGGGTCTGGAACTCACTGCCTGAAAGGGTGGTAGAGGCAGAACCTCTCAACACATTTTAAAAGTAGTTGGATATGCACTTGAAGTGCCGCAACATACAAGGCTACGGGCCAAGAGCTGGGAAGTGGGATGAGGCTGGATAGCTCTTTGTCGGCCCGCACACACACAATGGGTCGAATGGACTCCTGTGCCATAAACTTCTATGATTCTCACTCCAGCCCCAGACTGTGTCTAGGGGACAGTGCTCACTCCAGTCTGTGTATAGGGGACGGTGCTCACTCCAGCCCCAGACTGTGTATAGGGGACGGTGCTCACTCCAGACTGTGTATAGGGGACGTTGCTCACTCCAGCCCCAGACTGTGTATAGGGGACGGTGCTCACTCCAGCCCCAGACTGTGAAAAGGGGACGGTGCTCACTCCAGCTTCAGACTGTGTATAGGGGACGGTGCTCACTCCAGCTCCAGACTGTGTATAGGGGACGGTGCTCACTCCAGACTGTATATAGGGGACAGTGCTCACTCCAGCCCCTGACTGTGTATGGGGGACGGTGCTCACTCCAGCCCCAGACTGTGTATAGGGGACGGTGCTCACTCCAGCTCCAGACTGTGTATAGGGGACGGTGCTCACTCCAGCTCCAGACTGTGTATAGCGGACGGTGCTCAATCCAGCCCCAGACTGTGTATAGGGGACGGTGCTCCCTCCAAACTGTGTATAGGGGACGGTGCTCACTCCAGCCCCAGACTGTGTATAGGGGACGGTGCTCACTCCAGCCCCAGACTGTGTTTTGGAGACGGTGCTCACTCCAGCCCCAGACTGTATAGGGGACGGTGCTCACTCTAGCCCCAGACTGTGTATAGGGGACGGTGCTCACTTCAGCCCCAGACTGTGTATAGGGGACGGTGCTCACTCCAGCCTCAGACTCTGTCTAGGGGACGGTGCTCACTCCAGCTCCAAACTGTGCATAGGGGACGGCGCTCACTCCAGCCCCAGACTGTGTATAGGGGACGGTGCTCACTCCAGCTCCAGACTGTGTATAGGGGACGGTGCTCACTCCAGCCCCAGACTGTGTATAGGGGACGGTGCTCACTTCAGCCCCAGACTGTGTATAGGGGACGGTGCTCACTCCAGCCCCAGACTGTGTACAGGGGACGGTGCTCACTCCAGCCCCAGACTGTGTATAGGGGACGGTGCTCAGTCCAGACTGTGTATAGGGGACGGTGCTCACTCCAGCCCCAGACTGTGTATAGGGGACGGTGCTCACTCCAGCCCCAGGCTGTGTATAGGGGACGGTGCTCACTCCAGCTCCAGACTGTGTATAGGGGACGGTGCTCACTCCAGCCCCACACTGTGTATAGGGGACGGTGCTCACTCCAGACTGTGTATAGGGGACGGTGCTCACTCCAGCCCCAGACTGTGTATAGGGGACGGTGCTCACTCCAGCTCCAGACTGTGTATAGGGGACGGTGCTCACTCCAGCCCCAGACTGTGTATAGGGGACGGTGCTCACTCCAGCCCCAGACTGTGTATAGGGGACGGTGCTCACTCCAGCCCCAGACTGTGCATAGGGGACGGTGCTCAATCCAGCCCCAGACTGTGTATAGGGGACAGTGCTCACTCCAGCCCCAGACTGTGTATAGGGGACGGTGCTCACTCCAGCCCCAGACTGTGTATAGGGGACAGTGCTCACTCCAGCCCCAGACTGTGTATAGGGGACGGTGCTCACTCCAGCCCCAGACTGTGTATAGGGGACGGTGCTCACTCCAGCCCCAGACTGTGTATAGGGGACGGTGCTCACTCCAGCTCCAGACTGTGTATAGGGGATGGTGCTCACTCCAGCCCCAGACTGTGTATAGGGGACGGTGCTCACTCCAGCCCCAGACTGTGTATAGGGGACGGTGCTGACTCCAGCCCCAGACTGTGTATCGGGGATGGTGCTTACTCCAGCTCCAGACTGTGTATAGAGGACGGTGCTCACTCCAGCCCCACACTGTGTATAGGGGACGGTGCTCACTCCAGACTGTGTATAGGGGACGGTGCTCACTCCAGCCCCAGACAATATAAACGGGTTGGTCAGATGGGCGGAAAAGTGGCAAATGGAATTTAACCCTGAAAAGTGCGAGGTGATGCATTTTGGACGGACAAATAAGGCAAACGAATACACACTGAGTGGTAGGACCCTAGGAAGTACAGAGGGTCAGAGGGACCTTGGTGTACATGTACATAGATCCCTGAAGGCAGCGGAACAGGTAGATAAGGTGGTTAAAAAGGCATATGGGATACTTGCCTTCATTAGCCGAGGCATAGAATATAAGAGCAGGGAGGTTATGATGGAGCTGTACAAAATGCTGGTGAGGCCACAGCTGGAGCACTGTGTGCAGTTCTGGTCGCCTCACTAGAGGAAGGATGTGATTGCTTTGGAGAGGGTGCAGAGAAGATTCACCAGGATGTTACCTGGGATGGCGCGCCTCAGCTATGAAGAGAGGCTGGACAGGCTGGTGTTGTTTTCCTTGGAGCAAAGAAGGCTGAGGGGGGACCTGATTGAGGTGTACAAAATGATGAGGGGCATAGATAGGGTAGATAAAGAGGAACTTTTCCCCTGAGTAGGGGTGTCAATAACAAGGGGGCATAGATTCAGGGTAAGGGGCAGGAGATTTAGAGGGGATTTGAGGAGGAAATTCTTCACGCAGAGGGTGGTTGGAATGTGGAAATCAATGCCTGAAAGGGTGGTAGAGGCAGGAACCCTCACAACATTCAAGAAGCATTTGGATGAGCACTTGAAATGCCATTGAATACAAGGCTATGGACCAAATGCTGGAAAATGGGATTAGACTGGACAGGGATGGATGGGCGGCGCAGACACGATGGGCCGAAAGGCCTCTTTCTGTGATGTAAAACACTATGACTCTATGATTCTATGACTGTGTATAGGGGACGGTGCTCACTCCACCTCCAGACTGTGTATAGGGGACGGTGCTCACTCCAGCCCCAGACTGTGTATAGGGGACGGTGCTCACTCCAGCCCCAGACTGTGTATAGGGGACGGTGCTCACTCCAGCCCCAGACTGTGTATAGGGGACGGTGCTCACTCCAGCCCCAGACTGTGTATAGGGGACGGTGCTTACTCCAGCCCCAGACTGTGTATCGGGGACGGTGCTCACTCCAGCCCCAGACTGTGTATAGGGGATGGTGCTCACTCCAGCCGCAGACAGTGCATAGGGGACGGTGCTCAATCCAGCTCTAGACTGTGTATAGGGGACGGTGCTCACTCCAGCCCCAGGCTGTGTATAAGGGACGGTGCTCACTCCAGCTCCAGCCTGTGTATAGGGGATGGTGCTCACTCCAGCCCCAGACTGTGTTTAGGGGATGATGCTCACTGCAGCCCCAGACAGTGTGTAAGGGACGGTGCTCACTCCAGACTGTGAATAGGGGACGGTGCTCACTCCAGCCCCAGACTGTGTATAGGGGACGGTGCTCACTCCAGCCCCAGACTGTGTACAGGGGACGGTGCTCACTCCAGCCCCAGACTGTGTATAGGGGACGGTGCTCACTCCAGCCCCAGACTGTGTATAGGGGACGGTGCTCACTCCAGCCTCAGACTGTGTACAGGGGACGGTGCTCACTCCAGCCCCAGACTGTGTATAGGGGACGGTGCTCACTCCAGACTGTGTATAGGGGACGGTGCTCACTCCAGCCACAGACTGTGTATAGGGGACGGTGCTCACTCCAGCCACAGACTGTGTATAGGGGACGGTGCTCACTCCAGCCCCACATTGTGTATAGGGGACGGTGCTCACTCCAGCCCCAGACTGTGTATAGGGGACGGTGCTCACTCCAGCTCCAGAATGTGTATAGGGGACGGTGCTCACTCCAGCCCCAGACTGTGTGTAGGGGACGGTGCTCACTCCAGCCCCAGACTGTGTATAGGGGACGGTGCTCACTCCAGCCCCAGACTGTGTATAGGGGACGGTGCTCACTCCAGACTGTGTATAGGGGACGGTGCTCACTCCAGCCCCAGACTGTGTATAGGGGACGGCGCTCACTCCAGCTCCAGACTGTGTATAGGGGACGGTGCTCACTCCAGACCCAGACTGTGTATAGGGGACGGTGCTCACTCCAGTCCCAGACTGGGTATATAGGACGGTGCTCACTCCAGCTCCAGACTGTGTGTAGGGGACGGTGCTCGCTTCAGCCCCAGACTGTGTATAGAGGACGGTGCTCACTCCAGCCCCAGACTGTGTATAAGGGACGGTGCTCACTCCAGACAGTGTGTAGGGGACGGTGCCCACTCCAGCTCCAGACTGTGTATAGGGGACGGTGCTCACTCCAGCCCCAGACTGTGTATAGGGGACAGTGCTCACTCCAGCCCCAGACTGTGTATAGGGGACGGTGCTCACTCCAGACTGTGTATAGGGGACGGTGCTCACTCCGGCTCCAGACAGTGTATAGGGGACGGTGCTCACTCCAGACCCAGACTGTGTATAGGGGATGGTGCTCACTCCAGCCCCTGACTGTTTATAGGGAACGGTGCTCACTCCAGCCCCATACTGTGTATAGGGGACGGTGCTCACTCCAGCCCCAGACTGTGTATAGGGGACGGTGCTCACTCCAGCCCCAGACTGTGTATAGGGGACGGTGCTCACTCAGACCCATACTGTGTTAAGGGGATGGTGCTCACTCCAGCCCCAGACTGTGTATAGGGGACGGTGCTCACTCCAGCCCCAGACTGTGTATAGGGGACTGTGCTCAATCCAGACTGTGTATAGGGGACGGTGCTCACTCCAGACTGTGTATAGGGGATGGTGCTCACTCCAGCCCCAGACTGTGTATAGGGGATGGTGCTCACTCCAGCCCCAGACTGTGTACAGGGGACGGTGCTCACTCCAGCTCCAGACAGTGTATAGGGGGCAGTGCTCACTCCAGCTCCAGACTGTGTATAGGGGACGGTGCTCACTCCAGCTCCAGACTGTGTATAGGGGACGGTGCTCATTACAGCCCCAGACTGTGAAAAGGGGACGGTGCTCACTCCAGCCCCAGACTGTGTATAGGGGATGGTGCTCACTCCAGCCCCACACTGTGTATAGGGGACGGTGCTCACTCCAGCTCCAGACTGTGTATACGGGACGGTGCTCACTCCTGCTCCAGACTGTGTATAGGAGACGGTGCTCACTCCAGCTCCAGACTGTGTATAGGAGACGGTGCTCACTCCAGCTCCAGACTGTGTATAGGGGACGGTGCTCACTCCTGCTCCAGACTGTGTATAGGGGGCGGTGCTCACTCCAGCCCCAGACTGTGTATAGGGGACGGTGTTCTCTCCAGCTCCAGACTGTGTATAGGGGACGGTGCTCACTCCAGCTCCAGACTGTGTATAGGGGACGGTGCTCATTCCAGCCCCAGACTGTGTATAGGGGACGGTGCTCACTCCAGCCCCAGACTGTGGAAAGGGGACGGTGCTCACTCCAGCCCCACACTGTGTATAGGGGACGGTGCTCACTCCAGCTCCAGACTGTGTATAGGGGACGGTGCTCACTCCAGCTCCAGACTGTGTATAGGGGACGGTGCTCACTCCAGCTCCAGACTGTGTATAGGGGGCGGTGCTCACTCCAGCCCCAGACTGTGTATAGGGGACGGTGTTCAATCCAGCCCCGACTCTGTATAGGGGACGGTGCTCACTTCAGCTCCAGACTGTGTACAGGGGACGGTGTTCACTCCAGACTGTGTATAGGGGACGGTGCTCACTCCAGCCCCAGACTGTGTATAGGGGACGGTGCTCACTCCAGCCCCAGATTGTGTATAGGGGACGGTGCTCACTCCAGACCCAGACTGTGTATAGGGGACGGTGCTCACTCCAGACCCAGAATGTGTACAGGGGACGGTGCTCACTCCAGCTCCAGACTGTGTATAAGGGGCGGTGCTCATTCCAGACTGTGTATAGGGGACGGTGCTCGCTCCAGCCCCAGACTGTGTATAGGGGACGGTGCTCACTCCAGCCCCAGACAGTGTAAAGCGGACGGTGCTCATTCCAGCTCCAGATTGTGTATAGGGGACGGTGCTCACTCCAGCTCCAGACTGTGTGTAGGGGACGGTGCTCACTCCAGCCCCAGACTGTGTATAGGGGACTGTGCTCACTCGAGCCCCAGACTGTGTATAGGGGACGGTGCTCACTCCAGCCCCAGACTGTGTATAGGGGACGGTGCTCACTCCAGCCCCAGACTGTGTATAGGGGACGGTGCACACTCCAGCCCCAGACTGTGTATAGGGGACGGTGTTCACTCCAGCCCCAAACTGTGTATAGGGGACTTTGCTCACTCCAGCCCCAGACTGTGTATTGGGGACGGTGCTCACTCCATCCCCACACTGTGTATAGGGGACGGTGCTCACTCCAGCCCCAGACTTTGTATAGGGGACGGTGTTCACTCCAGCCCCAGACTCTGAAAAGGGGACGGTGCTCACTCCAGCTCCAGACTGTGTACAGGGGACGGTGTTCACTCCAGACTGTGTATAGGGGACGGTGCTCACTCCAGCCCCAGCCTGTGTATAGGGGACGGTGCTCACTCCAGCCCCAGACTGTTTATAGGGGACGGTGCTCACTCCAGCTCCAGACTGTGTATAGGGGACGGTGCGCACTCCAGCCCCAGACTGTGTATAGGGGACGGTGCTCATTCCAGCTCCAGATTGTGTATAGGGGACGGTGCTCACTCCAGCTCCAGACTGTGTGGAGGGGACGGTGCTCACTCCTGCCCCAGACTGTGTATAGCGGACGGTGCTCACTCCAGCTCCAAACTGTATATAGGGGACGGTGCTCACTCCAGCCCCAGACTGTGTATAGGGGACGGTGCTCACACCAGCCCCAGACTGTGTATAGCGGACGGTGCTCACTCCAGCTCCAGACTGTGTATAGGGGACGGTGCTCACTCCAGACTGTGTATAGGGGACGGTGCTCACTCCAGCTCCAGACTGTGCATAGGGGACGGTGCTCACTCCAGCTCTAGACTGTGTATAGGGGACGGTGCTCACTCGAGCCCCTGACTGTGTATAGGGGACGGTGCACACTCCAGCCCCAGACTGTGTATAGGGGACAGTGCTCACTCCAGCCCCAGACTGTGTATAGAGGACGGTGCTCAATCCAGCCCTAGACTGTGTATACGGGACAGTGTTCACTCCAGCCCCAGACTTTGTATAGGGGACGTTGCTCACTCCAGCCCCAGACTGTGTATAGGGGACGGTGCTCACTCCATCCCCACATTGAAAATAGGGGACGGTGCTCACTCCAGCCCCAGACTGTGTATAGGGGACGGTGCTTACTCCAGCCCCAGACTGTGTGTAGGGGACGGTGCTCACTCCAGCCCCAGACTGTGTATAGGGGACAGTGCTCACTCCAGCTCCAGACTGTGTATAGGGGACGGTGCTCACTGCAGCCCCAGACAGTGTGTAAGGGACGGTGCTCACTCCAGACTGTGAATAGGGGACGGTGCTCACTCCAGCCCCAGACTGTGTATAGGGGACGGTGCTCACTCCAGCCCCAGACTGTGTACAGGGGATGGTGCTCACTCCAGCCCCAGACTGTGTATAGGGGACGGTGCTCACTCCAGCCCCAGACTGTGTATAGGGGACGGTGCTCACTCCAGCCTCAGACTGTGTACAGGGGACGGTGCTCACTCCAGCCCCAGACTGTGTATAGGGGACGGTGCTCACTCCAGACTGTGTATAGGGGACGGTGCTCACTCCAGCCACAGACTGTGTATAGGGGACGGTGCTCACTCCAGCCACAGACTGTGTATAGGGGACGGTGCTCACTCCAGCCCCACATTGTGTATAGGGGACGGTGCTCACTCCAGCCCCAGACTGTGTATAGGGGACGGTGCTCACTCCAGCTCCAGAATGTGTATAGGGGACGGTGCTCACTCCAGCCCCAGACTGTGTGTAGGGGACGGTGCTCACTCCAGCCCCAGACTGTGTATAGGGGACGATGCTCACTCCAGCCCCAGACTGTGTATAGGGGACGGTGCTCACTCCAGACTGTGTATAGGGGACGGTGCTCACTCCAGCCCCAGACTGTGTATAGGGGACGGCGCTCACTCCAGCTCCAGACTGTGTATAGGGGACGGTGCTCACTCCAGACCCAGACTGTGTATAGGGGACGGTGCTCACTCCAGTCCCAGACTGGGTATATAGGACGGTGCTCACTCCAGCTCCAGACTGTGTGTAGGGGACGGTGCTCGCTTCAGCCCCAGACTGTGTATAGAGGACGGTGCTCACTCCAGCCCCAGACTGTGTATAAGGGACGGTGCTCACTCCAGACAGTGTGTCGGGGACGGTGCCCACTCCAGCTCCAGACTGTGTATAGGGGACGGTGCTCACTCCAGCCCCAGACTGTGTATAGGGGACAGTGCTCACTCCAGCCCCAGACTGTGTATAGGGGACGGTGCTCACTCCAGACTGTGTATAGGGGACGGTGCTCACTCCGGCTCCA
Source organism: Somniosus microcephalus (assembly GCF_052327205.1). Taxonomy (NCBI): domain Eukaryota; kingdom Metazoa; phylum Chordata; class Chondrichthyes; order Squaliformes; family Somniosidae; genus Somniosus; species Somniosus microcephalus. Next base: position 66,650,850 of record NW_028225179.1, on the reverse strand, counting down.
GACAGTGTATAGGGGACGGTGCTCACTCCAGACCCAGACTGTGTATAGGGGACGGTGCTCACTCCAGCCCCTGACTGTTTATAGGGAACGGTGCTCACTCCAGCCCCATACTGTGTATAGGGGACGGTGCTCACTCCAGCCCCAGACTGTGTATAGGGGACGGTGCTCACTCCAGCCCCAGACTGTGTATAGGGGACGGTGCTCACTCCAGACCCATACTGTGTTAAGGGGACGGTGCTCACTCCAGCCCCAGACTGTGTATAGGGGACGGTGCTCACTCCAGCCCCAGACTGTGTATAGGGGACGGTGCTCATTCCAGACTGTGTATATGGGATGGTGCTCACTCCAGACTGTGTATAGGGGACGGTGCTCACTCCAGCTCCAGACTGTGTATAGGGGACGGTGCTCACTCCAGCCCCAGACTGTGTATAGGGGACGGTGCTCACTCCAGCCCCAGACTGTGTATAGGGGACGGTGCTCATTCCAGACCCAGACTGTGTATAGGGGACGGTGCTCACTCCAGCTCCAGACTGTGTATAGGGGATGGTGCTCACTCCAGCCCCAGACTGTGTATAGGGGACGGTGCTCACTCCAGCCCCAGACTGTGTATAGGGGACTGTGCTCAATCCAGACTGTGTATAGGGGACGGTGCTCACTCCAGACTGTGTATAGGGGATGGTGCTCACTCCAGCCCCAGACTGTGTATAGGGGATGGTGCTCACTCCAGCCCCAGACTGTGTACAGGGGACGGTGCTCACTCCAGCCCCACACTGTGTATAGGGGACGGTGCTCACTCCAGCTCCAGACTGTGTATAGGGGACGGTGCTCACTCCAGCTCCAGACAGTGTATAGGGGACGGTGATCACTCCAGCCCCAGACTGTGCATAGGGGGCGGTGCTCACTCCAGCTCCAGACTGTGTATAGGGGACGGTGCTCACTCCAGCTCCAGACTGTGTATAGGGGACGGTGCTCATTACAGCCCCAGACTGTGAAAAGGGGACGGTGCTCACTCCAGCCCCAGACTGTGTATAGGGGATGGTGCTCACTCCAGCCCCACACTGTGTATAGGGGACGGTGCTCACTCCAGCTCCAGACTGTGTATACGGGACGGTGCTCACTCCAGCTCCAGACTGTGTATAGGAGACGGTGCTCACTCCAGCTCCAGACTGTGTATAGGGGGCGGTGCTCACTCCAGTCCCAGACTGTGTATAGGGGACGGTGTTATCTCCAGCTCCAGACTGTGTATAGGGGACGGTGCTCACTCCAGCTCCAGACTGTGTATAGGGGACGGTGCTCATTCCAGCCCCAGACTGTGTGTAGGGGACGGTGCTCACTCCAGCCCCAGACTGTGGAAAGGGGACGGTGCTCACTCCAGCCCCACACTGTGTATAGGGGACGGTGCTCACTCCAGCTCCAGACTGTGTATAGGGGACGGTGCTCACTCCAGCTCCAGACTGTGTATAGGGGACGGTGCTCACTCCAGCTCCAGACTGTGTATAGGGGGCGGTGCTCACTCCAGCCCCAGACTGTGTATAGGGGACGGTGTTCACTCCAGCCCCAGACTCTGTATAGGGGACGGTGCTCACTTCAGCTCCAGACTGTGTACAGGGGACGGTGTTCACTCCAGACTGTGTATAGGGGACGGTGCTCACTCCAGCCCCAGACTGTGTGGAGGGGACGGTGCTCACTCCTGCCCCAGACTGTGTATAGCGGACGGTGCTCACTCCAGCTCCAAACTGTGTATAGGGGACGGTGCTCACTCCAGCCCCAGACTGTGTATAGGGGACGGTGCTCACACCAGCCCCAGACTGTGTATAGCGGACGGTGCTCACTCCAGCTCCAGACTGTGTATAGGGGACGGTGCTCACTCCAGACTGTGTATAGGGGACGGTGCTCACTCCAGCTCCAGACTGTGCATAGGGGACGGTGCTCACTCCAGCTCTAGACTGTGTATAGGGGACGGTGCTCACTCGAGCCCCTGACTGTGTATAGGGGACGGTGCACACTCCAGCCCCAGACTGTGTATAGGGGACAGTGCTCACTCCAGCCCCAGACTGTGTATAGAGGACGGTGCTCAATCCAGCCCCAGACTGTGTATACGGGACAGTGTTCACTCCAGCCCCAGACTTTGTATAGGGGACGTTGCTCACTCCAGCCCCAGACTGTGTATAGGGGACGGTGCTCACTCCATCCCCACATTGAAAATAGGGGACGGTGCTCACTCCAGCCCCAGACTGTGTATAGGGGACGGTGCTTACTCCAGCCCCAGACTGTGTGTAGGGGACGGTGCTCACTCCAGCCCCAGACTGTGTATAGGGGACAGTGCTCACTCCAGCTCCAGACTGTGTATAGGGGACGGTGCTCACTGCAGCCCCAGACAGTGTGTAAGGGACGGTGCTCACTCCAGACTGTGAATAGGGGACGGTGCTCACTCCAGCCCCAGACTGTGTATAGGGGACGGTGCTCACTCCAGCCCCAGACTGTTTACAGGGGATGGTGCTCACTCCAGCCCCAGACTGTGTATAGGGGACGGTGCTCACTCCAGCCCCAGACTGTGTATAGGGGACGGTGCTCACTCCAGCCTCAGACTGTGTACAGGGGACGGTGCTCACTCCAGCCCCAGACTGTGTATAGGGGACGGTGCTCACTCCAGACTGTGTATAGGGGACGGTGCTCACTCCAGCCACAGACTGTGTATAGGGGACGGTGCTCACTCCAGCCACAGACTGTGTATAGGGGACGGTGCTCACTCCAGCCCCACATTGTGTATAGGGGACGGTGCTCACTCCAGCCCCAGACTGTGTATAGGGGACGGTGCTCACTCCAGCTCCAGAATGTGTATAGGGGACGGTGCTCACTCCAGCCCCAGACTGTGTGTAGGGGACGGTGCTCACTCCAGCCCCAGACTGTGTATAGGGGACGATGCTCACTCCAGCCCCAGACTGTGTAGAGGGGACGGTGCTCACTCCAGACTGTGTATAGGGGACGGTGCTCACTCCAGCCCCAGACTGTGTATAGAGGACGGCGCTCACTCCAGCTCCAGACTGTGTATAGGGGACGGTGCTCACTCCAGACCCAGACTGTGTATAGGGGACGGTGCTCACTCCAGTCCCAGACTGGGTATATAGGACGGTGCTCACTCCAGCTCCAGACTGTGTGTAGGGGACGGTGCTCGCTTCAGCCCCAGACTGTGTATAGAGGACGGTGCTCACTCCAGCCCCAGACTGTGTATAAGGGACGGTGCTCACTCCAGACAGTGTGTCGGGGACGGTGCCCACTCCAGCTCCAGACTGTGTATAGGGGACGGTGCTCACTCCAGCCCCAGACTGTGTATAGGGGACAGTGCTCACTCCAGCCCCAGACTGTGTATAGGGGACGGTGCTCACTCCAGACTGTGTATAGGGGACGGTGCTCACTCCGGCTCCAGACAGTGTATAGGGGACGGTGCTCACTCCAGACCCAGACTGTGTATAGGGGACGGTGCTCACTCCAGCCCCTGACTGTTTATAGGGAACGGTGCTCACTCCAGCCCCATACTGTGTATAGGGGACGGTGCTCACTCCAGCCCCAGACTGTGTATAGGGGACGGTGCTCACTCCAGCCCCAGACTGTGTATAGGGGACGGTGCTCACTCCAGACCCATACTGTGTTAAGGGGACGGTGCTCACTCCAGCCCCAGACTGTGTATAGGGGACGGTGCTCACTCCAGCCCCAGACTGTGTATAGGGGACGGTGCTCATTCCAGACTGTGTATATGGGATGGTGCTCACTCCAGACTGTGTATAGGGGACGGTGCTCACTCCAGCTCCAGACTGTGTATAGGGGACGGTGCTCACTCCAGCCCCAGACTGTGTATAGGGGACGGTGCTCACTCCAGCCCCAGACTGTGTATAGGGGACGGTGCTCATTCCAGACCCAGACTGTGTATAGGGGACGGTGCTCACTCCAGCTCCAGACTGTGTATAGGGGATGGTGCTCACTCCAGCCCCAGACTGTGTATAGGGGACGGTGCTCACTCCAGCCCCAGACTGTGTATAGGGGACTGTGCTCAATCCAGACTGTGTATAGGGGACGGTGCTCACTCCAGACTGTGTATAGGGGATGGTGCTCACTCCAGCCCCAGACTGTGTATAGGGGATGGTGCTCACTCCAGCCCCAGACTGTGTACAGGGGACGGTGCTCACTCCAGCCCCACACTGTGTATAGGGGACGGTGCTCACTCCAGCTCCAGACTGTGTATAGGGGACGGTGATCACTCCAGCCCCAGACTGTGCATAGGGGGCGGTGCTCACTCCAGCTCCAGACTGTGTATAGGGGACGGTGCTCACTCCAGCTCCAGACTGTGTATAGGGGACGGTGCTCATTACAGCCCCAGACTGTGAAAAGGGGACGGTGCTCACTCCAGCCCCAGACTGTGTATAGGGGATGGTGCTCACTCCAGCCCCACACTGTGTATAGGGGACGGTGCTCACTCCAGCTCCAGACTGTGTATACGGGACGGTGCTCACTCCAGCTCCAGACTGTGTATAGGAGACGGTGCTCACTCCAGCTCCAGACTGTGTATAGGGGGCGGTGCTCACTCCAGCCCCAGACTGTGTATAGGGGACGGTGTTATCTCCAGCTCCAGACTGTGTATAGGGGACGGTGCTCACTCCAGCTCCAGACTGTGTATAGGGGACGGTGCTCATTCCAGCCCCAGACTGTGTATAGGGGACGGTGCTCACTCCAGCCCCAGACTGTGGAAAGGGGACGGTGCTCACTCCAGCCCCACACTGTGTATAGGGGACGGTGCTCACTCCAGCTCCAGACTGTGTATAGGGGACGGTGCTCACTCCAGCTCCAGACTGTGTATAGGGGACGGTGCTCACTCCAGCTCCAGACTGTGTATAGGGGGCGGTGCTCACTCCAGCCCCAGACTGTGTATAGGGGACGGTGTTCACTCCAGCCCCAGACTCTGTATAGGGGACGGTGCTCACTTCAGCTCCAGACTGTGTACAGGGGACGGTGTTCACTCCAGACTGTGTATAGGGGACGGTGCTCACTCCAGCCCCAGACTGTGTATAGGGGACGGTGCTCACTCCAGCCCCAGATTGTGTATAGGGGACGGTGCTCACTCCAGACCCAGACTGTGTATAGGGGACGGTGCTCACTCCAGACCCAGAATGTGTACAGGGGACGGTGCTCACTCCAGCTCCAGACTGTGTATAAGGGGCGGTGCTCATTCCAGACTGTGTATAGGGGACGGTGCTCGCTCCAGCCCCAGACTGTGTATAGGGGACGGTGCTCACTCCAGCCCCAGACAGTGTAAAGCGGACGGTGCTCATTCCAGCTCCAGATTGTGTATAGGGGACGGTGCTCACTCCAGCTCCAGACTGTGTGTAGGGGACGGTGCTCACTCCAGCCCCAGACTGTGTATAGGGGACTGTGCTCACTCGAGCCCCAGACTGTGTATAGGGGACGGTGCTCACTCCAGCCCCAGACTGTGTATAGGGGACGGTGCTCACTCCAGCCCCAGACTGTGTATAGGGGACAGTGCACACTCCAGCCCCAGACTGTGTATAGGGGACGGTGTTCACTCCAGCCCCAAACTGTGTATAGGGGACTTTGCTCACTCCAGCCCCAGACTGCGTATTGGGGACGGTGCTCACTCCATCCCCACACTGTGTATAGGGGACGGTGCTCACTCCAGCCCCAGACTTTGTATAGGGGACGGTGTTCACTCCAGCCCCAGACTCTGAAAAGGGGACGGTGCTCACTCCAGCTCCAGACTGTGTACAGGGGACGGTGTTCACTCCAGACTGTGTATAGGGGACGGTGCTCACTCCAGCCCCAGCCTGTGTATAGGGGACGGTGCTCACTCCAGCCCCAGACTGTTTATAGGGGACGGTGCTCACTCCAGCTCCAGACTGTGTATAGGGGACGGTGCGCACTCCAGCCCCAGACTGTGTATAGGGGACGGAGCTCATTCCAGCTCCAGATTGTGTATAGGGGACGGTGCTCACTCCAGCTCCAGACTGTGTGGAGGGGACGGTGCTCACTCCTGCCCCAGACTGTGTATAGCGGACGGTGCTCACTCCAGCTCCAAACTGTGTATAGGGGACGGTGCTCACTCCAGCCCCAGACTGTGTATCGGGGACGGTGCTCACACCAGCCCCAGACTGTGTATAGCGGACGGTGCTCACTCCAGCTCCAGACTTTGTATAGGGGACGGTGCTCACTCCAGACTGTGTATAGGGGACGGTGCTCACTCCAGCTCCAGACTGTGCATAGGGGACGGTGCTCACTCCAGCTCTAGACTGTGTATAGGGGACGGTGCTCACTCGAGCCCCTGACTGTGTATAGGGGACGGTGCACACTCCAGCCCCAGACTGTGTATAGGGGACAGTGCTCACTCCAGCCCCAGACTGTGTATAGAGGACGGTGCTCAATCCAGCCCCAGACTGTGTATAGGGGACAGTGTTCACTCCAGCCCCAGACTTTGTATAGGGGACGTTGCTCACTCCAGCCCCAGACTGTGTATAGGGGACGGTGCTCACTCCATCCCCACATTGAAAATAGGGGACGGTGCTCACTCCAGCCCCAGACTGTGTATAGGGGACGGTGCTTACTCCAGCCCCAGACTGTGTGTAGGGGACGGTGCTCACTCCAGCCCCAGACTGTGTATAGGGGACGGTGCTCACTCCAGCCCCAGACTGTGTATAGTGGACAGTGCTCACTCCAGCTCCAGACTGTGTATAGGGGACGGTGCTCACTCCAGCCCCAGACTGTGTATAGTGGACAGTGCTCACTCCAGCTCCAGACTGTGTATAGGGGACGGTGCTCACTCCAGCTCCAGACTGTGTATAGGGGACGGTGCTTACTCCAGCCCCAGACTGTGTATAGGGGACGGTGCTCACTCCAGCCCCAGACTGTGTATAGTGGACAGTGCTCACTCCAGCTCCAGACTGTGTATAGGGGACGGTGCTCACTCCAGCTCCAGACTGTGTACAGGGGACGGTGCTCACTCCAGACTGTGCATAGGGGACGGTGCTCACTCCAGCCCCAGACTGTGTATAGGGGACTGTGCTCACTCCAGCCCCAGACTGTGTATAGGGGACGGTGCTCTCTCCAGCCCCAGACTGTGTATAGGGGACGGTGCTCACTCCAGTCCCAGCCTGTGTATAGGGGACGGTGCTCACTCCAGCCCCAGACTGTGTATAGGGGACGGTGCTCACTCCAGCTCCAGACTGTGTATAGGGGACGGTGCGCACCCCAGCCCCAGACTGTGTATTTGGGACAGTGCTCACTCCAGCTCCAGACTGTGTATAGGGGACGGTGCTCACTCCAGACCCAGACTGTGTATAGGGGACGGTGCTCACTCCAGCCCCAGACAATGTATAGGGGACGGTGCACACTCCAGACTGTGTATAGGGGACGGTGCTCACTCCAGCCCCAGACTGTGTATAGGGGACGGTGCTCACTCCAGCTCCAGACTGTGTATATGGGACGGTGCTCACTCCAGCTCCAGACTGTGTATAGGGGACGGTGCTCACTCCAGACTGTATATAGGGGACGGTGCTAACTCCAGTCCCAGACTGTGTATAGGGGACGGTGCTCACTCCAGCTCCAGAATGTGTGTAGGGGACAGTGCTCACTCCAGCCCCAGACTGTGTATAGGGGACGGTGCTCACTCCAGCCCCAGACTGTGTATAGGGGACGGTGCTCACTCCAGACCCAGACTTTGTATAGGGGACGGTGCTCACTCCAGACCCAGACTTTGTATAGGGGACAGTGCTCACTCCAGCTCCAGACTGTGTATAGGGGACGGTGCTCATTCCAGCCCCAGACTGTGTATAGGGGGCGGTGCTCACTCCAGCTCCAGACTGTGTATAGTGCACGGTGCTCACTCCAGACTGTGTATAGGGGATGGTGCTCACTCCAGACTGTGTACAGGGGACGGTGCTCACTCCAGCCCCAGATTGAGTATAGGGGACGGTGCTCACTCCAGCCCCAGACTGTGTACAGAGGACGGTGCTCACTCCAGACTGTGTATACGGGACGGTGCTCACTCCAGCCCCAGACTGTGTATAGGGGACCGTGTTCACTCCAGCCCCAGACTGTGTATAGGGGATGGTGCTCACTCCAGCCCCAGACTGTGTATAGGGGCGGTGCTCACTCCAGCCCCAGACTGTGTATAGGGGACGGTGGTCACTCCAGCTCCAGACTGTGTATAGGGGACGGTGCTCACTCCATCCCCAAACTGTGTATAGGGGACGGTGTTAACTCCAGCTCCAGACAGTGTATAGGGGACGGTGCTTACTCCAGCCCCAGACTGTGTATAGGGGACGGTGCTCACTCCAGCTCCAGACTGTGTATAGGGGACGGTGCTCACTCCAGCTCCACACTGTGTATAGGGGACGGTGCTCACTCCAGCCCCAGACTGTGTATAGGGGACGGTGCTCACTCCAGCCCCAGACTTTCTATAGGGGACGGTGCTCACTCCAGCACCAGACTGTGTATAGGGGACGGTGCTCACTCCAGACTGTGTATTGGGGATGGTGCTCACTCCAGCCCCAGACTGTGTATAGGGGACGTTGTTCACTCCAGCTCCAGACTGTGTAAAGGGGACGGTGCTCACTCCAGCTCCAGACTGTGTATAGGGGACGGTACTCACTCCAGCTCCAGACTGTGTATAGGGGACGGTGCTCACACCAGCCCCAGACTGTGTATAGGGGACGGTGCTCACTCCAGCCCCAGACTGTGTATAGGGGACGGTGCTCACCTCAGACCCAGACTGTGTATAGGGGACGGTGCTCACTCCAGACCCAGACTGTGTATAGGGGACGGATCTCACTCCAGCTCCAGACTGTGTATAGGGGACGGTGCTCACTCCAGACTGTGTATAGGGGACGGTGCTCACTCCAGCCACAGACTGTGTATAGGGGACGGTGCTCACTCCAGTCTGTGTATAGGGAACGGTGCTCACTACAGCCGCAGACTGTGTGTAGGGGAGTGTGTTCACTCCAGACACAGACTGTGTATAGGGGACGGTGCTCACTCCAGCCCCAGACTGTGTATAGGGGACGGTGCTCACTCCAGCCCCAGACAGTGTATAGGGGACGTTGCTCATTCCAGCTCCAGATTGTGTATAGGGGACGGTGCTCACTCCAGCTCCAGACTGTGTGTAGGGGACGGTGCTCACTCCAGCCCCAGACTGTGTATAGCGGACGGTGCTCACTCCAGCTCCAAACTGTGTATAGGGGACGGTGCTCACTCCAGCCCCAGAATGTGTATAGGGGACGGTGCTCACACCAGCCCCAGACCGTGTATAGGGGACGGTGCTGACTCCAGCTCCAGACTGTGTATAGGGGACGGTGCTCACTCCAGACTGTGTATAGGGGACGCTGCTCACTCCAGCTCCAGACTGTATATAGGGGACGGTGCTCACTCCAGCTCCAGACTGTGTATAGGGGACGGTGCTCACTCGAGCCCCAGACTGTGCAGAGGGGACGGTGCTCACTCCAGCCCCAGACTGTGTATAGGGGACGGTGCTCACTCCAGCCCCAGACTGTGTATAGGGGACGGTGCTCACTCCAGCCCCAGACTGTGTATAGGGGACGGTGTTCACTCCAGCCCCAGACTGTGTATAGGGGAGGTTGCTCACTCGAGCCCCAGACTGTGCATAGGGGACGGTGCTCACTCCATCCCCACACTGTGTATAGGGGACGGTGCTCACTCCAGCCCCAGACTGTGTATAGGGGACGGTGCTCACTCCAGCCCCAGACTGTGTTTAGGGGACAGTGCTCAATCCAGCCCCAGACTGTGTATAGGGGATGGTGCTCACTCCAGCTCCAGACTGTGTATAGGGGACGGTGCTCAGTCCAGCTCCAGACCGTGTACAGGGGACGGTGCTCACTCCAGACTGTGTATAGGGGATGGTGCTCACTCCAGCCCCAGACTGTGTATAGGGGACGGTGCTCTCTCCGGCCCCAGACTGTGTATAGGGGACTGTGCTCACTCCAGCCCCAGCCTGTGTATAGGGGACGGTGCTCATTCCAGCCCCAGACAGTGTATAGGGGATGGTGCTCACTCCAGCTCCAGACTGTGTATAGGGGACGGTGCGCACTCCAGCCGCAGACTGTGTATAGGGGACAGTGCTCACTCCAGCTCCAGACTGTGTATAGGGGACGGTGCTCACTCCAGACCCAGGCTGTGTATAGGGGACGGTGCTCACTCCAGCCCCAGACAATGTATACGGGACGGTGCTCACTCCAGACCCAGACTGTGTATAGGGGACGGAGCTCACTCCAGCCGCAGACTGTGTATAGGGGACGGTGCTCACTCCAGCCCCAGACTGTGTATAGAGGACGGTGCTCACTCCAGCTCCAGACTGTGTATATGGGACGGTGCTCAATCCAGACTGCATATAGGGGACGGTGCTCACTCCAGCCCCAGACTGTGTATAGGCGAGGGTGCTCACTCCAGCTCCAGACTGTGTATAGGGGACGGTGCTCACTCCAGCCCCAGACTGTTTGTAGGTGACGGTGTTCACTCCAGCTCCAGACTGTGTATAGGGGATGGTGCTCACTCCAGCCCCAGACTGTGTATAGGGGACGGTGCTCACTCAAGCCCCAGACTGTGTATAGGGCATGGTGCTCACTCCAGCCCCAGACTGCGTATAGGGGACGGTGCTCACTCCAGCCAAAGACTGTGTATAGGGGACGGTGCTCATTCCAGCCCCAGACTGTGTATAGGGGACGGTGCTCACTCCAGACTGTGTATACGGGACGGTGCTCACTCCAGCCCCAGACTTTGTATAGGGGATCGTGTTCACTCCAGCCCCAGACTGTGTACAGGGGACAGTGCTCACTCCAGCCCCAGACTGTGTATAGGGGACGGTGCTCACTCCAGCCCCAGACTGTGTATAGGGGACGGTGCTCACTCCAGCTCCAGACTGTGTATAGGGGACGGTGCTCACTCCATCCCCAGACTGTGTATAGGGGACGGTGCTCACTCCAGCTCCAGACTGTGTATAGGGGACGGTGCTCACTCCAGCTCCAGACTGTGTATAGGGGACGGTGCTCAATCCAGCCCCAGACTGTGTATAGGGGACGATGCTCACTCCAGCCCCAGACTGTCTATAGGGGACGGTGCTCACTCCAGCCCCAGACTGTGTATAGGGGACGGTGCTCACTCCAGACCCAGACTGTGTATAGGGGACGGTGCTCACTCCAGCTCCAGACTGTGTATAGGGGACGGTGCTCACTCCAGACTGTGTATAGGGGACGGTGCTCACTCCAGCCACAGACTGTGTATAGGGGACGGTGCTCACTCCAGACTGTGTATAGGGGACGGTGTTCACTACAGCCGCAGACTGTGTGTAGTGGACTGTGCTCACTCCAGACACAGACTGTGTATAGGGGACAGTGCACACTACAGCCCCAGACTGTGTATAGGGGACGGTGCTCACTCCAGCCACAGACAGTGTATAGGGGACGTTGCTCATTCCAACTCCAGATTGTGTACAGGGGACGGTGCTCACTCCAGCTCCAGACTGTGTGTAGGGGACGGTGCTCACTCCAGCCCCAGACTGTGTATAGCGGACGGTGCTCACTCCAGCTCCAGACTGTGTACAGGGGACGGTGCTCACTCCAGCCCCAGACTGTGTATAGGGGACGGTGCTCACACGAGCCCCAGACTGTGTATAGGGGACGGTGCTCACTCCAGCTCCAGACTGTGGAAAGGGGACGGTGCTCACTCCAGACCGTGTATAGGGGACGCTGCTCACTCCAGCTCCAGACTGTATATAGGGGACGGTGCTCACTCCAGCTCCAGACTGTGTATAGGGGATGGTGCTCACTCGAGCCCCAGACTGTGTAAAGGGGACGGTGCTCACTCCAGCCCCAGACTGTGTATAGTGGACGGTGCTCACTCCAGCCCCAGACTGTGTATAGGGGACGGTGCTCACTCCAGCCCCAGACTGTGTATAGGGGACGGTGTTCACTCCGCCCCAGACTGTGTATAGGGGAGGTTGCTCACTCCAGCCCCAGACTGTGTATAGGGGACGGTGCTCACTCCATCCACACACTGTGTATAGGGGACGGTGCTCACTCCAGCCCCAGACTGTGTATAGGGGACGGTGCTCACTCCAGCCCCAGACTGTGTATAGGGTACGGTGCTCACTCCAGCCCCAGACTGTGTATAGGGGACGGTGCTCACTCCAGCTCCAGACTGTGTATAGGGGACGGTGCTCACTCCAGCTCCAGACTGTGTACAGGGGACGGTGCTCAATCCAGACTGTGTATAGGGGACGTTGCTCACTCCAGCCCCAGACTGTGTGTAGGGGACTGTGCTCACTCCAGCCCCAGACTGTGTATAGGGGACGGTGCTCTCTCCAGACCCAGACTGTGTATAGGGGACGGTGCTCATTCCAGCCCCAGACAATGTATAGGGGACGGTGCTCACTCCAGACCCAGACTGTGTATAGGGGACGGAGCTCACTCCAGACCCAGACTGTGTATAGGGGATGGTGCTCACTCCAGCCCCAGACAATGTATAGGGGACGGTGCTCACTCCAGACCCAGACTGTGTATAGCGGACGGCGCTCAGTCCAGCCCCAGACTGTGTATAGGGGACGGTGCTCACTCCAGCCCCAGACTGTGTATAGGGGACGGTGCTCACTCCAGCTCCAGACTGTGTATATGGGACGGTGCTCAATCCAGACTGTATATAGGGGACGGTGCTCACTCCAGCCCCTGTCTGTGTATAGGGGACGGTGCTCACTCCAGCTCCAGACTGTGTAAAGGGGACGGTGCTCACTCCAGCCCCAGACTGTTTGTAGGTGACGGTGCTCACTCCAGCTCCAGACTGTGTATAGGGGACGGTGCTCACTCCAGCCCCAGACTGTGTATAGGGGACGGTGCTCACTCCAGCCCCAGACTGTGTATAGGGGACGGTGCTCACTCCAGCCCCAGACTGCGTATAGGGGACGGTGCTCACTCCAGCCCCAGACTGTTTATAGGGGACGGTGCTCACTCCAGCCCCAGACTGTGTATAGGGGATGGTGCTCACTCCAGCCCCAGACTGTGTATAGGGGACGGTGCTCACTCCAGACCCAGACTGTGTGTAGGGGACAGTGCTCACTCCAGCTCCAGACTGTGTATAGGGGACGGTGCTCATTCCAGCCCCAGACTGTGTATAGGGGACGGTGCTCACTCCAGCTCCAGACTGTCTCTCGTGCACGGTGCTCACTCCAGACTGTGTATAGGGGATGGTGCTCACTCCAGACTGTGTGTAGGGGACGGTGCTCACTCCAGCCCCAGACTGTGTATCGGGGACGGTGCTCACTCCAGCCCCAGACTGTGTATAGTGGACCGTGTTCACTCCAGCCCCAGACTGTGTATAGGGGACGGTGCTCACTCCAGCCCCAGACTGTGTATAGGGGACGGTGCTCACTCCAGCCCCAGACTATGTATAGGGGACGGTACTCACTCCAGCCCCAGACTATGTATAGGGGACGGTACTCACTCCAGCTCCAGACTGTGTATAGGGGACAGTGCTCACTCCAGCCCCAGACTGTGTATAGTGGACCGTGTTCACTCCAGCCCCAGACTGTGTATAGGGGACGGTGCTCACTCCAGCCCCAGACTGTGTATAGGGGACGGTGCTCACTCCAGCCCCAGACTATGTATAGGGGACGGTGCTCACTCCAGCCCCAGACTGTGTATAGGGGACGGTGCTCACTCCAGCCCCAGACTATGTATAGGGGACGGTACTCACTCCAGCTCCAGACTGTGTATAGGGGACAATGCTCACTCCAGCCCCAGACTGTGTATACGGGACGCTGCTCACTCCAGCCCCAGACTGCGTATAGGGGACGGTGCTCACTCCGGACTGAGTATAGAGGACGGTGATCACTCCAGCCCCAGACAGTGTATAGGGGACTGTGCTCACTCCAGCCCCAGACTGTGTATAGGTGACGGTGCTCACTCCATCCCCAGACTGTGTATAGGGGACGGTGCTCACTCCAGCCCCAGACTGTGTATAGGGGACGGTGCTAACTCCAGCCTCGGACTGTGTATAGGGGACGGTGCTCACTCCAGACTGTGTATAGTGGAGGGTGCTCACTCAAGACTTTGTATAGGGGACGGTACTCACGCCAGCCCCAGACAGTGTATAGGGGAAGGTGCTCACTCCAGCCCCAGACTGTGTATAGGGGACGGTGCTCACTCCAGACTGTGTATAGGGGACGGTGCTCACACCAGACTGTGTATAGGGGATGGTGCTCACTCCAGCTCCAGACTGTGTATACGGGACGGTGCTCACTCCAGCCCCAGACTGCATATAGGGGACGGTGCTCACCCCAGCCCTAGACTGTGTATAGGGGACGGTGCTCACCCCAGCCCCAGACTGTGTATAGGGGACGGTGATCACTCCAGACTGTGTATAGGGGATGGTGCTCACTCCAGCCCCAGACTGTGTATAGGGGACGGTGCTCACTCCAGTTCCAGACTGTGTATAGGGGACGGTGCTCACTCCAGCCCCAGACTGTGTATAGGGGACGGTGATCACTCCAGACTGTGTATAGGGGACGGTGCTCACGCCAGTTCCAGACTGTGTATAAGGGACGGCGCTCACTCCAGCTCCAGACTGTGCATAGGGGAAGGTGCTCACTCCAGCTCCAGACTGTGTAAAGGGGACGGTGCTCACTCCAGCTCCAGACTGTGTATAGGGGACGGTGCTCACTCCGGCCCCAGACTGTGTATAGGCGACGGTGTTCACTCCAGACTGTGTATAGGGGACGGTGCTCACTCCAGCCCCAGACTGTGTATAGGGGACGGTGCTCACTCCAGCTCCAGACTGTGTTTTGGGGAGGTTCTCACTCCATCCCCAGACTGTGTATAGGGGACGGTGCTCTCTCCAGCTCCAGACAGTGTATAGGGGACGGTGCTTACTCCAGCCCCAGACTTTGTATAGGGGACGGTGCTCACTCCAGCTCCAGACTGTGTTTTGTGGACGGTGCTCACTCCAGCTCCAGACTGTGTTTTGGGGACGGTGCTCACTCCAGCCCCAGACTGTGTATAGGGGATGGTGGTCACTCCAGACTGTGTATAGGGGACGGTGCTCACTCCAGACTCTGTATAGGGGATGGTGCTCACTCCAGCTCCAGACTGTGTACAGGGGACGGTGCTCACTCCAGCCCCAGACTGCGTATAGGTGACGGTGCTCACCCCAGCCCTAGACTGTGTGTAGGGGACGGTGCTCACTCCAGCCCCAGACTGTGTATAGGGGACGGTGATCACTCCAGTTCCAGACTGTGTATAGGGGACGGTGTTCTCTCCAGACTGTGTATAGGGGACGGTGCTCACTCCAGCCTCAGACTGTGTATAAGGGATGGCGCTCACTCCAGCTCCAGACTGTGTATAGGGGACGGTGCTCACTCCAGCTCCAGACTGTGTATAAGGGACGGCGCTCACTCCAGCTCCAGACTGTGCATAGGGGAAGGTGCTCACTCCAGCTACAGACTGTGTAAAGGGGACGGTGCTCACTCCAGCCCCAGACTGTGTATCGGGGACGGTGCTCACTCCGGCCCCAGACTGTGTATAGGCGACGGTGTTCACTCCAGACTGTGTATAGGGGACGGTGCTCACTCCAGCTCCACACTGTGTATAGGGGACGGTGCTCACTCCAGCCCCAGACTGTGTATAGGGGACGGTGCTCACTCCAGCTCCAGACTGTTTTTTGGGGAGGTTCTCACTCCATCCCCAGACTGTGTATAGGGGACGGTGCTCACTCCGGCCCCAGACTGTGTATAGGGGACGGTGCTCACTCCGGCCCCAGACAGTGTATAGGGGACGGTGCTCACTCCAGCTCCAGACAGTGTATAGGGGACGGTGCTTACTCCAGCTCCAGACTGTGTTTTGTGGACGGTGCTCACTCCAGCTCCAGACTGTGTTTTGGGGACGGTGCTCACTCCAGCCCCAGACTGTGTATAGGGGACGGTGGTCACTCCAGACTGTGTATAGGGGACGGTGCTCACTCCAGACTCTGTATAGGGGATGGTGCTCACTCCAGCTCCAGACTGTGTACAGGGGACGGTGCTCACTCCAGCCCCAGACTGCGTATAGGGGACGGTGCTCACCCCAGCCCTAGACTGTGTGTAGGGGACGGTGCTCATTCCAGCCCCAGACTGTGTATAGGGGACGGTGATAACTCCAGTTCCAGACTGTGTATAGGGGACGGTGTTCTCTCCAGACTGTGTATAGGGGACGGAGCTCACTCCAGCCTCAGACTGTGTATAAGGGACGGCGCTCACTCCAGCTCCAGACTGTGTATAGGGGACGGTGCTCACTCCAGCTCCAGACTGTGTATAGGGGACGGTGCTCACTCCAGCCCCAGACTGTGTATAGGGGACGGTGATCACTCCAGACTGTGTATAGGGGACGGTGCTCACTCCAGCCCAAGACTCTGTATAGGGGACGGTGCTCACTCCAGTTCCAGACTGTGTATAAGGGACGGCGCTCACTCCAGCTCCAGACTGTGCATAGGGGACGGTGCTCACTCCAGCTCCAGACTGTGTAAAGGGGACGGTGCTCACTCCAGCCCCAGACTGTGTATCGGGGACGGTGCTCACTCCGGCCCCAGACTGTGTATAGGGGACGGTGTTCACTCCAGACTGTGTATTGGGGACGGTGCTCACTCCAGCTCCACACTGTGTATAGGGGACGGTGCTCACTCCAGCCCCAGACTGTGTATAGGGGACGGTGCTCACTCCAGCTCCAGACTGTGTATAGGGGACGGTGCTCACTCCATCCCCAGACTGTGTATAGGGGACGGTGCTCACTCCAGCTCCACACAGTGTATAGGGGACGGTGCTTACTCCAGCCCCAGACTGTGTATAGGGGACGGTGCTCACTCCAGCTCCAGACTGTGTTTTGGGGACGGTGCTCACTCCAGCTCCAGACTGTGTATAGGGGACGGTGCTCACTCCAGCCCCAGACTGTGTATAGGGGACGGTGCTCACTCCAGCCCCAGACTGTCTATAGGGGACGGTGCTCACTCCAGACTGTGTATTGGGGATGGTGCTCACTTCAGCCCCAGACTGTGTATAGGGGACGGTGTTCACTCCAGCTCCAGACTGTGTATAGGGGACGGTGCTCACTCCAGCTCCAGACTGTGTTTTGGGGACGGTGCTCACTCCGGCCCCAGACTGTGTATAGGGGATGGTGTTCACTCCAGACTGTGTATAGGGGATGGTGCTCACTCCAGCTCCACACTGTGTATAGTGGACGGTGCTCACTCCAGCCCCAGACTGTGTATAGGGGACGGTGCTCACTCCAGCTCCAGACTGTGTTTTGGGGAGGTTCTCACTCCATCCCCAGACTGTGTATAGGGGACGGTGCTCACTCCAGCTCCAGACAGTGTATAGGGGACGGTGCTTACTCCAGCCCCAGACTGTGTACAGCGGACGGTGCTCACTCCAGCTCCAGACTGTGTTTTGTGCACGGTGCTCACTCCAGCTCCAGACTGTGTTTTGGGGACGGTGCTCACTCCAGCCCCAGACTGTGTATAGGGGACGGTGGTCACTCCAGACTGTGTATAGGGGACGGTGCTCACTCCAGACTCTGTATAGGGGATGGTGCTCACTCCAGCTCCAGACTGTGTACAGGGGACGGTGCTCACTCCAGCCCCAGACAGCGTATAGGGGACGGTGCTCACCCCAGCCCTAGACTGTGTGTAGGGGACGGTGCTCACTCCAGCCCCAGACTGTGTATAGGGGACGGTGATCACTCCAGTTCCAGACTGTGTATAGGGGACGGTGTTCTCTCCAGACTGTGTATAGGGGACGGTGCTCACTCCAGCCTCAGACTGTGTATAAGGGACGGCGCTCACTCCAGCTCCAGACTGTGTATATGGGACGGTGCTCACTCCAGCTCCAGACTGTGTATAGGGGACGGTGCTCACTCCAGCCCCAGACTGTGTATAGGGGACGGTGATCACTCCAGACTGTGTATAGGGGACGGTGCTCACTCCAGCCCCAGACTCTGTATAGGGGACGGTGCTCACTCCAGTTCCAGACTGTGTATAAGGGACGGCGCTCACTCCAGCTCCAGACTGTGCATAGGGGACGGTGCTCACTCCAGCTCCAGACTGTGTAAAGGGGACGGTGCTCACTCCAGCTCCACACTGCGTATAGGGGACGGTGCTCACTCCAGCCCCAGACTGTGTATAGGGGACGGTGCTCACTCCAGCTCCAGACTGTGTACAGGGGACGGTGCTCACTCCATCCCCAGACTGTGTATAGGGGACGGTGCTCACTCCAGCTCCACACAGTGTATAGGGGACGGTGCTTACTCCAGCCCCAGACTGTGTATAGGGGACGGTGCTCACTCCAGCTCCAGACTGTGTTTTGGGGACGGTGCTCACTCCAGCTCCAGACTGTGTATAGGGGACGGTGCTCACTCCAGCCCCAGACTGTGTATAGGGGACGGTGCTCACTCCAGCCCCAGACTGTCTATAGGGGACGGTGCTCACTCCAGCACCAGACAGTGTATAGGGGACGGTGCGCACTCCAGACTGTGTATAGGGGACGGTGCTCACACCAGCTCCAGACAGTGTATAGGGGACGGTGCGCACTCCAGACTGTGTATAGGGGACGGTGCTCACACCAGCTCCAGACAGTGTATAGGGGACAGTGCTCACTCCAGCCCCAGACTGTGCATAGGGGATGGTGCTCTCTCCAGCTCCAGACTGTGTATAGGGGACGGTGCTCACTCCAGCCCCAGACTGTGTATAGGGGACGGTGCTCACTCCAGCCCCAGACTGTGTATAGGGGACGGTGCTCACTCCAGCCGCAGACTGTGTTTGGGGGACGGAGCTCACTCCAGCCCCAGACTGTGTATAGGGGACGGTGCTCACTCCAGCACCAGACTGTGTATAGGGGACGGTGCTCACTCCAGCCCCAGACTGTGTATAGGGGACGGTGCTCACTCCAGCTCCAGACTGTGTATATGGGACGGTGCTCACTCCAGCTCCAGACTGTGTATATGGGACGTTGCTCACTCCAGCTCCAGACTGTGTATAGGGGATGGTGCTCACTCCAGCCTCAGACTGTGTGTAGGGGACGGTGCTCACTCCAGCTCCAGACTGTGTATAGGGGACGGTGCTCACTCCAGCTCCAGTCTGTTTATTTGGGACGGTGCTCACACCAGCCCCAGACTGTTTATAGGGGACGGTGCTCACTCCAGCCCCAGACTGTGTATAGGTGACAGTGCTCACTCCAGACTGTGTATACGGGACGGTGCTCACTCCAGACCCAGACTGTGTATAGGGGACGGTGATCACGCCAGCCTGAGACTCTGTATAGGGGACGGTGCTCACTCCAGCTCCAGACTGTGTATAGGGGACGGTGCTCACTCCAGCTCCAGACTGTGTATAGGGGACGGTGATCACTCCAGCCCCAGACAGTGTATAGGGGACGGTGCTCAATCCCGCTCCAGACTGTGTATAGGGGACGGTGCTCACTCCAGCTCCAGACTGTGTATAGGGGACGGTGCTCACTCCAGCCCCAGACTGTGTATAGGGGACGGTGCTCACTCCAGCCCCAGACTGTGTATAGGGGACGGTGCTCACTCCAGCTCCAGACTGTGTATAGGGGACGGTGCTCACTCCAGACTGTGTGTAGGAGAATGTGCTCACTCCAGCTCCAGACAGAGTATAGGGGACTGTGCTCACTCCAGCACCAGACTGTGTATAGGGGACAGTGCTCACTCCAGCTCCAGACTGTGTATAGCGGACGGTACACACTCCAGACTCTGTATAGGGGACGGTGCTCACTCTAGCCTCAGACTGTGTATAGGGGACAGTGCTGACGCCAGCCCCAGGCTGTGTATAGGGGACAGTGCCCACTCCAGTCCCTGACTGTGTACTGGGGACGGTGCTCACTCCAGACTGTGTATAGGGGACAGTGCTCACTCCATCCCCAGACTGTGTATAGGGGACGGTGCTCACTCCAGCCCCAGACTGTGTATAGGGGACGGTGCTAACTCCAGCCCCAGACTGTGTATAGGGGACGGTGCTCACTCCAAACTGTGTATAGGGGAGGGTGCTCACTCAAGACTTTGTATAGGGGACGGTACTCACGCCAGCCCCAGACAGTGTATAGGGGAAGGTGCTCACTCCAGCCCCAGACTGTGTATAGGGGACGGTGCTCACTCCAGACTGTGTATAGGGGACGGTGCTCACTCCAGACTGTGTATAGGGGATGGTGCTCACTCCAGCTCCAGACTGTGTATACGGGACGGTGCTCACTCCAGCCCCAGACTGCGTATAGGGGATGGTGCTCACCCCAGCCCTACACTGTGTATAGGGGACGGTGCTCACTCCAGCCCCAGACTGTGTATAGGGGACCGTGATCACTCCAGACTGTGTATAGGGGATGGTGCTCACTCCAGCCCCAGACTGTGTATAGGGGACGGTGCTCACTCCAGTTCCAGACTGTGTATAGGGGACGGTGCTCTCTCCAGACTGTGTATAGGGGACGGTGCTCACTCCAGCCCCAGACTGTGTATAAGGGACGGCGCTCACTCCAGCTCCAGACTGTGTATAGGGGACGGTGCTCACTCAAGCTCCAGACTGTGTATAGGGGACGGTGCTCACTCCAGCCCCAGACTGTGTATAGGGGACGGTGATCACTCCAGACTGTGTATAGGGGACGGTGCTCACTCCAGCCCCAGACTGTGTATAGGGGACGGTGCTCACTCCAGTTCCAGACTGTGTATAAGGGACGGCGCTCACTCCAGCTCCAGACTGTGCATAGGGGAAGGTGCTCACTCCAGCTCCAGACTGTGTAAAGGGGACGGTGCTCACTCCAGCCCCAGACTGTGTATCGGGGACGGTGCTCACTCCGGCCCCAGACTGTGTATAGGCGACGGTGTTCACTCCAGACTGTGTATAGGGGACGGTGCTCACTCCAGCTCCACACTGTGTATAGTGGACGGTGCTCACTCCAGCCCCAGACTGTGTATAGGGGACGGTGCTCACTCCAGCTCCAGACTGTGTTTTGGGGAAGTTCTCACTCCATCCCCAGACTGTGTATAGGGGACGGTGCTCACTCCAGCTCCAGACAGTGTATAGGGGACGGTGCTTACTCCAGCCCCAGACTGTGTATAGGGGACGGTGCTCACTCCAGCTCCAGACTGTGTTTTGTGGACGGTGCTCACTCCAGCTCCAGACTGTGTTTTGGGGACGGTGCTCACTCCAGCCCCAGACTGTGTATAGGGGACGGTGGTCACTCCAGACTGTGTATAGGGGACGGTGCTCACTCCAGACTCTGTATAGGGGATGGTGCTCACTCCAGCTCCAGACTGTGTACAGGGGACGGTGCTCACTCCAGCCCCAGACTGCGTATAGGGGACGGTGCTCACCCCAGCCCTAGACTGTGTGTAGGGGACGGTGCTCACTCCAGCCCCAGACTGTGTATAGGGGACGGTGATCACTCCAGTTCCAGACTGTGTATAGGGGACGGTCTTCTCTCCAGACTGTGTATAGGGGACGGTGCTCACTCCAGCCTCAGACTGTGTATAAGGGACGGCGCTCACTCCAGCTCCAGACTGTGTATAGGGGACGGTGCTCACTCCAGCTCCAGACTGTGTATAGGGGACGGTGCTCACTCCAGCCCCAGACTGTGTATAGGGGATGGTGATCACTCCAGACTGTGTATAGGGGACGGTGCTCACTCCAGCCCCAGACTCTGTATAGGGGACGGTGCTCACTCCAGTTCCAGACTGTGTATAAGGGACGGCGCTCACTCCAGCTCCAGACTGTGCATAGGGGACGGTGCTCACTCCAGCTCCAGACTGTGTAAAGGGGACGGTGCTCACTCCAGCCCCAGACTGTGTATCGGGGACGGTGCTCACTCCGGCCCCAGACTGTGTATAGGGGACGGTGTTCACTCCAGACTGTGTATTGGGGACGGTGCTCACTCCAGCTCCACACTGTGTATAGGGGACGGTGATCACTCCAGTTCCAGACTGTGTATAGGGGACGGTCTTCTCTCCAGACTGTGTATAGGGGACGGTGCTCACTCCAGCCTCAGACTGTGTATAAGGGACGGCGCTCACTCCAGCTCCAGACTGTGTATAGGGGACGGTGCTCACTCCAGCTCCAGACTGTGTATAGGGGACGGTGCTCACTCCAGCCCCAGACTGTGTATAGGGGATGGTGATCACTCCAGACTGTGTATAGGGGACGGTGCTCACTCCAGCCCCAGACTCTGTATAGGGGACGGTGCTCACTCCAGTTCCAGACTGTGTATAAGGGACGGCGCTCACTCCAGCTCCAGACTGTGCATAGGGGACGGTGCTCACTCCAGCTCCAGACTGTGTAAAGGGGACGGTGCTCACTCCAGCCCCAGACTGTGTATCGGGGACGGTGCTCACTCCGGCCCCAGACTGTGTATAGGGGACGGTGTTCACTCCAGACTGTGTATTGGGGACGGTGCTCACTCCAGCTCCACACTGTGTATAGGGGACGGTGCTCACTCCAGCCCCAGACTGTGTATAGGGGACGGTGCTCACTCCAGCTCCAGACTGTGTATAGGGGACGGTGCTCACTCCATCCCCAGACTGTGTATAGGGGACGGTGCTCACTCCAGCTCCACACAGTGTATAGGGGACGGTGCTTACTCCAGCCCCAGACTGTGTATAGGGGACGGTGCTCACTCCAGCTCCAGACTGTGTTTTGGGGACGGTGCTCACTCCAGCTCCAGACTGTGTATAGGGGACGGTGCTCACTCCAGCCCCAGACTGTGTATAGGGGACGGTGCTCACTCCAGCCCCAGACTGTCTATAGGGGACGGTGCTCACTCCAGCACCAGACTGTGTATAGGGGACGGTGCTCACTCCAGACTGTGTATTGGGGATGGTGCTCACTTCAGCCCCAGACTGTGTATAGGGGACGGTGTTCACTCCAGCTCCAGACTGTGTTTTGGGGACGGTGCTCACTCCGGCCCCAGACTGTGTATAGGGGACGGTGTTCACTCCAGACTGTGTATAGGGGACAGTGCTCACTCCAGCTCCACACTGTGTATAGGGGACGGTGCTCACTCCAGCCCCAGACTGTGTATAGGGGACGGTGCTCACTCCAGCTCCAGACTGTGTATTGGGGAGGTTCTCACTCCATCCCCAGACTGTGTATAGGGGACGGTGCTCACTCCAGCTCCAGACAGTGTATAGGGGACGGTGCTTACTCCAGCCCCAGACTGTGTTTAGGGGACGGTGCTCACTCCAGCTGCAGACTGTGTTTTGTGGACGGTGCTCACTCCAGCTCCAGACTGTGTTTTGGGGACGGTGCTCACTCCAGCCCCAGACTGTGTATAGGGGACGGTGGTCACTCCAGACTGTGTATAGGGGACGGTGCTCACTCCAGACTCTGTATAGGGGATGGTGCTCACTCCAGCTCCAGACTGTGTACAGGGGATGGTGCTCACTCCAGCCCCAGACTGCGTATAGGGGACGGTGCTCACCCCAGCCCTAGACTGTGTGAAGGGGACGGTGCTCACTCCAGCCCCAGACTGTGTATAGGGGACGGTGATCACTCCAGTTCCAGACTGTGTATAGGGGACGGTGTTCTCTCCAGACTGTGTATAGGGGACGGTGCTCACTCCAGCCTCAGACTGTGTATAAGGGACGGCGCTCACTCCAGCTCCAGACTGTGTATAGGGGACGGTTCTCACTCCAGCTCCAGACTGTTTATAGGGGACGGTGCTCACTCCAGCCCCAGACTGTGTATAGGGGACGGTGATCACTCCAGACTGTGTATAGGGGACGGTGCTCACTCCAGCCCCAGACTCTGTATAGGGGACGGTGCTCACTCCAGTTCCAGACTGTGTATAAGGGACGGCGCTCACTCCAGCTCCAGACTGTGCATAGGGGACGGTGCTCACTCCAGCTCCAGACTGTGTAAAGGGGACGGTGCTCACTCCAGCCCCAGACTGTGTATCGGGGACGGTGCTCACTCCGGACCCAGACTGTGTGTAGGGGACGGTGTTCACTCCAGACTGTGTATTGGGGACGGTGCTCACTCCAGCCCCAGACTGTGTATAGGGGACGGTGCTCACTCCAGCTCCAGACTGTGTACAGGGGACGGTGCTCACTCCATCCCCAGACTGTGTATAGGGGACGGTGCTCACTCCAGCTCCACACAGTGTATAGGGGACGGTGCTTACTCCAGCCCCAGACTGTGTATAGGGGACGGTGCTCACTCCAGCTCCAGACTGTGTTTTGGGGACGGTGCTCACTCCAGCTCCAGACTGTGTATAGGGGACGGTGCTCACTCCAGCCCCAGACTGTGTATAGGGGACGGTGCTCACTCCAGCCCCAGACTGTCTATAGGGGACGGTGCTCACTCCAGCACCAGACAGTGTATAGGGGACGGTGCGCACTCCAGACTGTGTATAGGGGACGGTGCTCACACCAGCTCCAGACATTGTATAGGGGACGGTGCGCACTCCAGACTGTGTATAGGGGACGGTGCTCACACCAGCTCCAGACAGTGTAAAGGGGACAGTGCTCACTCCAGCCCCAGACTGTGTATAGGGGACGGTGCTCTCTCCAGCTCCAGACTGTGTATAGGGGACGGTGCTCACTCCAGCCCCAGACTGTGTATAGGGGACGGTGCTCACTCCAGCCCCAGACTGTGTATAGCGGACGGTGCTCACTCCAGCCGCAGACTGTGTTTGGGGGACGGAGCTCACTCCAGCCCCAGACTGTGTATAGGGGACGGTGCTCACTCCAGCACCAGACTGTGTATAGGGGACGGTGCTCACTCCAGCCCCAGGCTGTGTATAGGGGACGGTGCTCACTCCAGCTCCAGACTGTGTATATGGGACGGTGCTCACTCCAGCTCCAGACTGTGTATATGGGACGTTGCTCACTCCAGCTCCAGACTGTGTATAGGGGACGGTGCTCACTCCAGCCTCAGACTGTGTGTAGGGGACAGTGCTCACTCCAGCTCCAGACTGTGTATAGGGGACGGTGCTCACTCCAGCTCCAGTCTGTTTATTTGGGACGGTGCTCACACCAGCCCCAGACTGTTTATAGGGGACGGTGCTCACTCGAGCCCCAGACTGTGTATAGGGGACAGTGCTCACTCCAGACTGTGTATACGGGACGGTGCTCTCTCCAGACCCAGACTGTGTATAGGGGACGGTGATCACGCCAGCCCGAGACTCTGTATAGGGGACGGTGCTCACTCCAGCTCCAGACTGTGTATAGGGGACGGTGCTCACTCCAGCTCCAGACTGTGTATAGGGGACGGTGATCACTCCAGCCCCAGACAGTGTATAGGGGACGGTGCTCAATCCAGCTCCAGACTGTGTATAGGGGACGGTGCTCACTCCAGCTCCAGACTGTGTATAGGGGACGGTGCTCACTCCAGCCCCAGACTGTGTATAGGGGACGGTGCTCACTCCAGCCCCAGACTGTGTATAGGGGACGGTGCTCACTCCAGCTCCAGACTGTGTATAGGGGACGGTGCTCACTCCAGCTCCAGACTGTGTATAGGGGACGGTGCTCACTCCATCCCCAGACTGTGTATAGGGGACGGTGCTCACTCCAGCTCCACACAGTGTATAGGGGACGGTGCTTACTCCAGCCCCAGACTGTGTATAGGGGACGGTGCTCACTCCAGCTCCAGACTGTGTTTTGGGGACGGTGCTCACTCCAGCTCCAGACTGTGTATAGGGGACGGTGCTCACTCCAGCCCCAGACTGTGTATAGGGGACGGTGCTCACTCCAGCCCCAGACTGTCTATAGGGGACGGTGCTCACTCCAGCACCAGACTGTGTATAGGGGACGGTGCTCACTCCAGACTGTGTATTGGGGATGGTGCTCACTTCAGCCCCAGACTGTGTATAGGGGACGGTGTTCACTCCAGCTCCAGACTGTGTATAGGGGACGGTGCTCACTCCAGCTCCAGACTGTGTTTTGGGGACGGTGCTCACTCCGGCCCCAGACTGTGTATAGGGGACGGTGTTCACTCCAGACTGTGTATAGGGGACAGTGCTCACTCCAGCTCCACACTGTGTATAGGGGACGGTGCTCACTCCAGCCCCAGACTGTGTATAGGGGACGGTGCTCACTCCAGCTCCAGACTGTGTATTGGGGAGGTTCTCACTCCATCCCCAGACTGTGTATAGGGGACGGTGCTCACTCCAGCTCCAGACAGTGTATAGGGGACGGTGCTTACTCCAGCCCCAGACTGTGTTTAGGGGACGGTGCTCACTCCAGCTGCAGACTGTGTTTTGTGGACGGTGCTCACTCCAGCTCCAGACTGTGTTTTGGGGACGGTGCTCACTCCAGCCCCAGACTGTGTATAGGGGACGGTGGTCACTCCAGACTGTGTATAGGGGACGGTGCTCACTCCAGACTCTGTATAGGGGATGGTGCTCACTCCAGCTCCAGACTGTGTACAGGGGACGGTGCTCACTCCAGCCCCAGACTGCGTATAGGGGACGGTGCTCACCCCAGCCCTAGACTGTGTGAAGGGGACGGTGCTCACTCCAGCCCCAGACTGTGTATAGGGGACGGTGATCACTCCAGTTCCAGACTGTGTATAGGGGACGGTGTTCTCTCCAGACTGTGTATAGGGGACGGTGCTCACTCCAGCCTCAGACTGTGTATAAGGGACGGCGCTCACTCCAGCTCCAGACTGTGTATAGGGGACGGTTCTCACTCCAGCTCCAGACTGTTTATAGGGGACGGTGCTCACTCCAGCCCCAGACTGTGTATAGGGGACGGTGCTCACTCCAGCCCCAGACTCTGTATAGGGGACGGTGCTCACTCCAGTTCCAGACTGTGTATAAGGGACGGCGCTCACTCCAGCTCCAGACTGTGCATAGGGGACGGTGCTCACTCCAGCTCCAGACTGTGTAAAGGGGACGGTGCTCACTCCAGCCCCAGACTGTGTATCGGGGACGGTGCTCACTCCGGACCCAGACTGTGTGTAGGGGACGGTGTTCACTCCAGACTGTGTATTGGGGACGGTGCTCACTCCAGCCCCAGACTGTGTATAGGGGACGGTGCTCACTCCAGCTCCAGACTGTGTACAGGGGACGGTGCTCACTCCATCCCCAGACTGTGTATAGGGGACGGTGCTCACTCCAGCTCCACACAGTGTATAGGGGACGGTGCTTACTCCAGCCCCAGACTGTGTATAGGGGACGGTGCTCACTCCAGCTCCAGACTGTGTTTTGGGGACGGTGCTCACTCCAGCTCCAGACTGTGTATAGGGGACGGTGCTCACTCCAGCCCCAGACTGTGTATAGGGGACGGTGCTCACTCCAGCCCCAGACTGTCTATAGGGGACGGTGCTCACTCCAGCACCAGACAGTGTATAGGGGACGGTGCGCACTCCAGACTCTGTATAGGGGATGGTGCTCACTCCAGCTCCAGACTGTGTACAGGGGACGGTGCTCACTCCAGCCCCAGACTGCGTATAGGGGACGGTGCTCACCCCAGCCCTAGACTGTGTGAAGGGGACGGTGCTCACTCCAGCCCCAGACTGTGTATAGGGGACGGTGATCACTCCAGTTCCAGACTGTGTATAGGGGACGGTGTTCTCTCCAGACTGTGTATAGGGGACGGTGCTCACTCCAGCCTCAGACTGTGTATAAGGGACGGCGCTCACTCCAGCTCCAGACTGTGTATAGGGGACGGTTCTCACTCCAGCTCCAGACTGTTTATAGGGGACGGTGCTCACTCCAGCCCCAGACTGTGTATAGGGGACGGTGCTCACTCCAGCCCCAGACTCTGTATAGGGGACGGTGCTCACTCCAGTTCCAGACTGTGTATAAGGGACGGCGCTCACTCCAGCTCCAGACTGTGCATAGGGGACGGTGCTCACTCCAGCTCCAGACTGTGTAAAGGGGACGGTGCTCACTCCAGCCCCAGACTGTGTATCGGGGACGGTGCTCACTCCGGACCCAGACTGTGTGTAGGGGACGGTGTTCACTCCAGACTGTGTATTGGGGACGGTGCTCACTCCAGCCCCAGACTGTGTATAGGGGACGGTGCTCACTCCAGCTCCAGACTGTGTACAGGGGACGGTGCTCACTCCATCCCCAGACTGTGTATAGGGGACGGTGCTCACTCCAGCTCCACACAGTGTATAGGGGACGGTGCTTACTCCAGCCCCAGACTGTGTATAGGGGACGGTGCTCACTCCAGCTCCAGACTGTGTTTTGGGGACGGTGCTCACTCCAGCTCCAGACTGTGTATAGGGGACGGTGCTCACTCCAGCCCCAGACTGTGTATAGGGGACGGTGCTCACTCCAGCCCCAGACTGTCTATAGGGGACGGTGCTCACTCCAGCACCAGACAGTGTATAGGGGACGGTGCGCACTCCAGACTGTGTATAGGGGACGGTGCTCACACCAGCTCCAGACATTGTATAGGGGACGGTGCGCACTCCAGACTGTGTATAGGGGACGGTGCTCACACCAGCTCCAGACAGTGTAAAGGGGACAGTGCTCACTCCAGCCCCAGACTGTGTATAGGGGACGGTGCTCTCTCCAGCTCCAGACTGTGTATAGGGGACGGTGCTCACTCCAGCCCCAGACTGTGTATAGGGGACGGTGCTCACTCCAGCCCCAGACTGTGTATAGCGGACGGTGCTCACTCCAGCCGCAGACTGTGTTTGGGGGACGGAGCTCACTCCAGCCCCAGACTGTGTATAGGGGACGGTGCTCACTCCAGCACCAGACTGTGTATAGGGGACGGTGCTCACTCCAGCCCCAGGCTGTGTATAGGGGACGGTGCTCACTCCAGCTCCAGACTGTGTATATGGGACGGTGCTCACTCCAGCTCCAGACTGTGTATATGGGACGTTGCTCACTCCAGCTCCAGACTGTGTATAGGGGACGGTGCTCACTCCAGCCTCAGACTGTGTGTAGGGGACAGTGCTCACTCCAGCTCCAGACTGTGTATAGGGGACGGTGCTCACTCCAGCTCCAGTCTGTTTATTTGGGACGGTGCTCACACCAGCCCCAGACTGTTTATAGGGGACGGTGCTCACTCGAGCCCCAGACTGTGTATAGGGGACAGTGCTCACTCCAGACTGTGTATACGGGACGGTGCTCTCTCCAGACCCAGACTGTGTATAGGGGACGGTGATCACGCCAGCCCGAGACTCTGTATAGGGGACGGTGCTCACTCCAGCTCCAGACTGTGTATAGGGGACGGTGCTCACTCCAGCTCCAGACTGTGTATAGGGGACGGTGATCACTCCAGCCCCAGACAGTGTATAGGGGACGGTGCTCAATCCAGCTCCAGACTGTGTATAGGGGACGGTGCTCACTCCAGCTCCAGACTGTGTATAGGGGACGGTGCTCACTCCAGCCCCAGACTGTGTATAGGGGACGGTGCTCACTCCAGCCCCAGACTGTGTATAGGGGACGGTGCTCACTCCAGCTCCAGACTGTGTATAGGGGACGGTGCTCACTCCAGACTGTGTGTAGGGGAATGTGCTCACTCCAGCTCCAGACAGAGTATAGGGGACTGTGCTCACTCCAGCACCAGACTGTGTATAGGGGACGGTGCTCACTCCAGCACCAGACTGTGTATAGGGGACTGTGCTCACTCCAGCACCAGACTGTGTATAGGGGACAGTGCTCACTCCAGCTCCAGACTTTGTATAGCGGACGGTGCACACTCCAGACTCTGTATAGGGGACGGTGCTCACTCTAGCCCCAGACTGTGTATAGGGGACAGTGCTGACGCCAGCCCCAGGCTGTGTATAGGGGACAGTGCTCACTCCAGTCCCTGACTGTGTACTGGGGACGGTGCTCACTCCAGACTGTGTATAGGGGACAGTGCTCACTCCAGACCCAGACTGTGTTTAGGGGACGGTGCTCACTCCCGCCCCATACTGTGTATAGGGGACGGTGCGCACTCCAGACTGTGTATAGGGGACAGTGCTCACTCCAGCCCCAGACTGTGTATAGGGGACGGTGCTCTCTCCAGCTCCAGACTGTGTATAGGGGACGGTGCTCACTCCAGCCCCAGACTGTTCATAGGGGACGGTGCTCACTCCAGCCCCAGACTGTGTATAGGGGACGGTGCTCACTCCAGCCCCAGACTGTGTATGGGGACGGAGCTCACTCCAGCCCCAGACTGTGTATAGGGGACGGTGCTCACTCCAGCACCAGACTGTGTATAGGGGACGGTGCTCACTCCAGCCCCAGACTGTGTATAGGGGAAGGTGCTCACTCCAGCTCCAGACTGTGTATATGGGACGGTGCTCACTCCAGCTCCAGACTGTGTATAGGGGACGGTGCTCACTCCAGCCCCAGACTGTGTATAGGGGAAGGTGCTCACTCCAGCTCCAGACTGTGTATATGGGACGGTGCTCACTCCAGCCCCAGACTGTGCATAGGGGACGGTGCTCACTCCAGCCCCAGACTGTGTATCGGGGACGGTGCTCACTCCAGCCTCAGACTGTGTATAGGGGACCGTGCTCACACCAGCTCCAGACTGTATATAGGGGACGGTGCTCACTCCAGCTCCAAACTGTGTATAGAGGACGGTGCTCACTCCAGCCCCACACTGTGTATAGCGGACGGTGCTCACTCCAGCCTCAGACTGTGCACAGGTGATGGTGCTCACTCCAGCCCCAGACTGTGTATAGGGGACGGTGCTCACACCAGACTGTGTATATGGGACTGTGCTCACTCCAGCCCCAGACTGTGTGTCGGGGATGGTGCTCACTCCAGCCACAGACTGTGTATAGGGGACAGTGCTCACTCCAGTCCCAGACTGTGTATAGGGGACGGTGCTCACTCCAGCCCCAGACTGTGTATAGGGGACGGTGCTCACTCCAGCCCCAGACTGTGTAGAGGGGACGGTGCTCACTCCAGCCCCAGACTGTGTATAGGGGACGGTGCTCACTCCAGCCCCAGACTGTGTATAGGGGACGGTGCTCACTCCAGACTGTGTATAGGGGACGGTGCTCACTCCAGACTGTGTATAGGGGACGGTGCTCACTCCAGACTGTGTATACGGGACGGTGCTCACTCCAGCCCCACACTGCATATAGGGGACTGTGTTCACACCAGCCCCAGACTGTGTATAGGGGACGGTGCTCACTCCAGCTCCAGACTGTGTATAGGGGACGGTGCTCACTCCAGCCCCAGACTGTGTATAGGGGACGGTGCTCACTCCAGCCCCAGACTGTGTATACGGGACGGTGCTCACTCCAGCTCCAGACTGTGTATAGGGGACGGTGCTCACTCCAGACTGTGTATAGGGGAATGTGCTCACTCCAGCTCCAGACAGAGTATAGGGGACTGTGCTCACTCCAGCACCAGACTGTGTATAGTGGACAGTGCTCACTCCAGCTCCAGACTGTGTATAGCGGACGGTGCACACTCCAGACTCTGTATAGGGGACGGTGCTCACTCTAGCCCCAGACTGTGTATAGGGGACAGTGCTGACGCCAGCCCCAGGCTGTGTATAGGGGACAGTGCTCACTCCAGTCCCTGACTGTGTACTGGGGACGGTGCTCACTCCAGACTGTGTATCGGGGACAGTGCTCACTCCAGACCCAGACTGTGTTTAGGGGACGGTGCTCACTCCCGCCCCATACTGTGCATAGGGGATGGTGCGCACTCCAGACTGTGTATAGGGGACGGTGCTCACACCAGCTCCAGACTGTGTATAGGGGACAGTGCTCACTCCAGCCCCAGATTGTGTATAGGGGACGGTGCTCTCTCCAGCTCCAGACTGTGTATAGGGGACGGTGCTCACTCCAGCCCCAGACTGTGTATAGGGGACGGTGCTCACTCCAGACTGTGTATAGGGGACGGTGCTCACTCCAGACTGTGTATAGGGGACAGTGCTCACTCCAGCCCCAGATTGTGTATAGGGGACGGTGCTCTCTCCAGCTCCAGACTGTGTATAGGGGACGGTGCTCACTCCAGCCCCAGACTGTTCATAGGGGACGGTGCTCACTCCAGCCCCAGACTGTGTATAGGGGACGGTGCTCACTCCAGCCCCAGACTGTGTATGGGGACGGAGCTCACTCCAGCCCCAGACTGTGTATAGGGGACGGTGCTCACTCCAGCACCAGACTCTGTATAGGGGACGGTGCTCACTCCAGCCCCAGACTGTGTATAGGGGAAGGTGCTCACTCCAGCTCCAGACTGTGCATAGGGGAAGGTGCTCACTCCAGCTCCAGACTGTGTAAGGGGGACGGTGCTCACTCCAGCCCCAGACTGTGTATCGGGGACGGTGCTCACTCCGGCCCCAGACTGTGTATAGGCGACGGTGTTCACTCCAGACTGTGTATAGGGGACGGTGCTCACTCCAGCTCCACACTGTGTATAGGGGACGGTGCTCACTCCAGCCCCAGACTGTGTATAGGGGACGGTGCTCACTCCAGCTCCAGACTGTGTTTTGGGGAAGTTCTCACTCCATCCCCAGACTGTGTATAGGGGACGGTGCTCACTCCAGCTCCAGACAGTGTATAGGGGACGGTGCTTACTCCAGCCCCAGACTGTGTATAGGGGACGGTGCTCACTCCAGCTCCAGACTGTGTTTTGTGGACGGTGCTCACTCCAGCTCCAGACTGTGTTTTGGGGACGGTGCTCACTCCAGCCCCAGACTGTGTATAGGGGACGGTGGTCACTCCAGACTGTGTATAGGGGACGGTGCTCACTCCAGACTCTGTATAGGGGATGGTGCTCACTCCAGCTCCAGACTGTGTACAGGGGACGGTGCTCACTCCAGCCCCAGACTGCGTATAGGGGACGGTGCTCACCCCAGCCCTAGACTGTGTGTAGGGGACGGTGCTCACTCCAGCCCCAGACTGTGTATAGGGGACGGTGATCACTCCAGTTCCAGACTGTGTATAGGGGACGGTGTTCTCTCCAGACTGTGTATAGGGGACGGTGCTCACTCCAGCCTCAGACTGTGTATAAGGGACGGCGCTCACTCCAGCTCCAGACTGTGTATAGGGGACGGTGCTCACTCCAGCTACAGACTGTGTATAGGGGACGGTGCTCACTCCAGCCCCAGACTGTGTATAGGGGATGGTGATCACTCCAGACTGTGTATAGGGGACGGTGCTCACTCCAGCCCCAGACTCTGTATAGGGGACGGTGCTCACTCCAGTTCCATACTGTGTATAAGGGACGGCGCTCACTCCAGCTCCAGACTGTGCATAGGGGACGGTGCTCACTCCAGCTCCAGACTGTGTAAAGGGGACGGTGCTCACTCCAGCCCCAGACTGTGTATCGGGGACGGTGCTCACTCCGGCCCCAGACTGTGTATAGGGGACGGTGTTCACTCCAGACTGTGTATTGGGGACGGTGCTCACTCCAGCTCCACACTGTGTATAGGGGACGGTGCTCACTCCAGCCCCAGACTGTGTATAGGGGACGGTGCTCACTCCAGCTCCAGACTGTGTATAGGGGACGGTGCTCACTCCATCCCCAGACTCTGTATAGGGGACGGTGCTCACTCCAGCTCCACACAGTGTATAGGGGACGGTGCTTACTCCAGCCCCAGACTGTGTATAGGGGACAGTGCTCACTCCAGCTCCAGACTGTGTTTTGGGGACGGTGCTCACTCCAGCTCCAGACTGTGGATAGGGGACGGTGCTCACTCCAGCCCCAGACTGTGTATAGGGGACGGTGCTCACTCCAGCCCCAGACTGTCTATAGGGGACGGTGCTCACTCCAGCACCAGACTGTGTATAGGGGACGGTGCTCACTCCAGACTGTGTATTGGGGATGGTGCTCACTTCAGCCCCAGACTGTGTATAGGGGACGGTGTTCACTCCAGCTCCAGACTGTGTATAGGGGACGGTGCTCACTCCAGCTCCAGACTGTGTTTTGGGGACGGTGCTCACTCCGGCCCCAGACTGTGTATAGGGGACGGTGTTCACTCCAGACTGTGTATAGGGGACAGTGCTCACTCCAGCTCCACACTGTGTATAGGGGACGGTGCTCACTCCAGCCCCAGACTGTGTATAGGGGACGGTGCTCACTCCAGCTCCAGACTGTGTTTTGGGGAGGTTCTCACTCCATCCCCAGACTGTGTATAGGGGACGGTGCTCACTCCAGCTCCAGACAGTGTATAGGGGACGGTGCTTACTCCAGCCCCACACTGTGTTTAGGGGACGGTGCTCACTCCAGCTGCAGACTGTGTTTTGTGGACGGTGCTCACTCCAGCTCCAGACTGTGTTTTGGGGACGGTGCTCACTCCAGCCCCAGACTGTGTATAGGGGACGGTGGTCACTCCAGACTGTGTATAGGGGACGGTGCTCACTCCAGACTCTGTATAGGGGATGGTGCTCACTCCAGCTCCAGACTGTGTACAGGGGACGGTGCTCACTCCAGCCCCAGACTGCGTATAGGGGACGGTGCTCACCCCAGCCCTAGACTGTGTGAAGGGGACGGTGCTCACTCCAGCCCCAGACTGTGTATAGGGGACGGTGATCACTCCAGTTCCAGACTGTGTATAGGGGACGGTGTTCTCTCCAGACTGTGTATAGGGGACGGTGCTCACTACAGCCTCAGACTGTGTATAAGGGACGGCGCTCACTCCAGCTCCAGACTGTGTATAGGGGACGGTGCTCACTCCAGCTCCAGACTGTGTATAGGGGACGGTGCTCACTCCAGCCCCAGACTGTGTATAGGGGACGGTGATCACTCCAGACTGTGTATAGGGGACGGTGCTCACTCCAGCCCCAGACTCTGTATAGGGGACGGTGCTCACTCCAGTTCCAGACTGTGTATAAGGGACGGCGCTCACTCCAGCTCCAGACTGTGCATAGGGGACGGTGCTCACTCCAGCTCCAGACTGTGTAAAGGGGACGGTGCTCACTCCAGCCCCAGACTGTGTATCGGGGACGGTGCTCACTCCGGACCCAGACTGTGTATAGGGGACGGTGTTCACTCCAGACTGTGTATTGGGGACGGTGCTCACTCCAGCCCCAGACTGTGTATAGGGAACGGTGCTCACTCCAGCTCCAGACTGTCTACAGGGGACGGTGCTCACTCCATCCCCAGACTGTGTATAGGGGACGGTGCTCACTCCAGCTCCACACAGTGTATAGGGGACGGTGCTTACTCCAGCCCCAGACTGTGTATAGGGGACGGTGCTCACTCCAGCTCCAGACTGTGTTTTGGGGACGGTGCTCACTCCAGCTCCAGACTGTGTATAGGGGACGGTGCTCACTCCAGCCCCAGACTGTGTATAGGGGCGGTGCTCACTCCAGCCCCAGACTGTCTATAGGGGACGGTGCTCACTCCAGCACCAGACAATGTATAGGGGACGGTGCGCACTCCAGACTGTGTATAGGGGACGGTGCTCACACCAGCTCCAGACAGTGTATAGGGGACGGTGCGCACTCCAGACTGTGTATAGGGGACGGTGCTCACACCAGCTCCAGACAGTGTAAAGGGGACAGTGCTCACTCCAGCCCCAGACTGTGTATAGGGGACGGTGCTCTCTCCAGCTCCAGACAGTGTATAGGGGACGGTGCGCACTCCAGACTGTGTATAGGGGACGGTGCTCACTCCAGCTCCAGACTGTGTATAGGGGACGGTGCTCACTCCAGCACCAGACTGTGTATAGGGGACTGTGCTCACTCCAGCACCAGACTGTGTATAGGGGACAGTGCTCACTCCAGCTCCAGACTTTGTATAGCGGACGGTGCACACTCCAGACTCTGTATAGGGGACGGTGCTCACTCTAGCCCCAGACTGTGTATAGGGGACAGTGCTGACGCCAGCCCCAGGCTGTGTATAGGGGACAGTGCTCACTCCAGTCCCTGACTGTGTACTGGGGACGGTGCTCACTCCAGACTGTGTATAGGGGACAGTGCTCACTCCAGACCCAGACTGTGTATAGGGGACGGTGCTCACTCCCGCCCCATACTGTGTATAGGGGACGGTGCGCACTCCAGACTGTGTATAGGGGACGGTGCTCACACCAGCTCCAGACTGTGTATAGGGGACAGTGCTCACTCCAGCCCCAGACTGTGTATAGGGGACGGTGCTCTCTCCAGCTCCAGACTGTGTATAGGGGACGGTGCTCACTCCAGCCCCAGACTGTTCATAGGGGACGGTGCTCACTCCAGCCCCAGACTGTGTATAGGGGACGGTGCTCACTCCAGCCCCAGACTGTGTATGGGGACGGTGCTCACTCCAGCACCAGACTGTGTATAGGGGACGGTGCTCACTCCAGCACCAGACTGTGTATAGGGGACGGTGCTCACTCCAGCCCCAGACTGTGTATAGGGGAAGGTGCTCACTCCAGCTCCAGACTGTGTATATGGGACGGTGCTCACTCCAGCTCCAGACTGTGTATAGGGGACGGTGCTCACTCCAGCCCCAGACTGTGTATAGGGGAAGGTGCTCACTCCAGCTCCAGACTGTGTATATGGGACGGTGCTCACTCCAGCCCCAGACTGTGCATAGGGGACGGTGCTCACTCCAGCCCCAGACTGTGTATCGGGGACGGTGCTCACTCCAGCCTCAGACTGTGTATAGGGGACCGTGCTCACACCAGCTCCAGACTGTATATAGGGGACGGTGCTCACTCCAGCTCCAAACTGTGTATAGAGGACGGTGCTCACTCCAGCCCCACACTGTGTATAGCGGACGGTGCTCACTCCAGCCTCAGACTGTGCACAGGTGATGGTGCTCACTCCAGCCCCAGACTGTGTATAGGGGACGGTGCTCACACCAGACTGTGTATATGGGACTGTGCTCACTCCAGCCCCAGACTGTGTGTCGGGGATGGTGCTCACTCCAGCCACAGACTGTGTATAGGGGACAGTGCTCACTCCAGTCCCAGACTGTGTATAGGGGACGGTGCTCACTCCAGCCCCAGACTGTGTATAGGGGACGGTGCTCACTCCAGCCCCAGACTGTGTAGAGGGGACGGTGCTCACTCCAGCCCCAGACTGTGTATAGGGGACGGTGCTCACTCCAGACTGTGTATAGGGGACGGTGCTCACTCCAGACTGTGTATAGGGGACGGTGCTCACTCCAGACTGTGTATACGGGACGGTGCTCACTCCAGCCCCACACTGCATATAGGGGACTGTGTTCACACCAGCCCCAGACTGTGTATAGGGGACGGTGCTCACTCCAGCTCCAGACTGTGTATAGGGGACGGTGCTCACTCCAGCCCCAGACTGTGTATAGGGGACGGTGCTCACTCCAGCCCCAGACTGTGTATACGGGACGGTGCTCACTCCAGCTCCAGACTGTGTATAGGGGACGGTGCTCACTCCAGACTGTGTATAGGGGAATGTGCTCACTCCAGCTCCAGACAGAGTATAGGGGACTGTGCTCACTCCAGCACCAGACTGTGTATAGGGGACAGTGCTCACTCCAGCTCCAGACTGTGTATAGCGGACGGTGCACACTCCAGACTCTGTATAGGGGACGGTGCTCACTCTAGCCCCAGACTGTGTATAGGGGACAGTGCTGACGCCAGCCCCAGGCTGTGTATAGGGGACAGTGCTCACTCCAGTCCCTGACTGTGTACTGGGGACGGTGCTCACTCCAGACTGTGTATCGGGGACAGTGCTCACTCCAGACCCAGACTGTGTTTAGGGGACGGTGCTCACTCCCGCCCCATACTGTGCATAGGGGATGGTGCGCACTCCAGACTGTGTATAGGGGACGGTGCTCACACCAGCTCCAGACTGTGTATAGGGGACAGTGCTCACTCCAGCCCCAGATTGTGTATAGGGGACGGTGCTCTCTCCAGCTCCAGACTGTGTATAGGGGACGGTGCTCACTCCAGCCCCAGACTGTGTATAGGGGACGGTGCTCACTCCAGACTGTGTATAGGGGACGGTGCTCACTCCAGACTGTGTATAGGGGACAGTGCTCACTCCAGCCCCAGATTGTGTATAGGGGACGGTGCTCTCTCCAGCTCCAGACTGTGTATAGGGGACGGTGCTCACTCCAGCCCCAGACTGTTCATAGGGGACGGTGCTCACTCCAGCCCCAGACTGTGTATAGGGGACGGTGCTCACTCCAGCCCCAGACTGTGTATGGGGACGGAGCTCACTCCAGCCCCAGACTGTGTATAGGGGACGGTGCTCACTCCAGCACCAGACTCTGTATAGGGGACGGTGCTCACTCCAGCCCCAGACTGTGTATAGGGGAAGGTGCTCACTCCAGCTCCAGACTGTGCATAGGGGAAGGTGCTCACTCCAGCCCCAGACTGTGTATAGGGGACGGTGCTCACTCCAGCCCCAGACTGTGTATCGGGGACGGTGCTCACTCCGGCCCCAGACTGTGTATAGGCGACGGTGTTCACTCCAGACTGTGTATAGGGGACGGTGCTCACTCCAGCTCCAGACTGTGTAAGGGGGACGGTGCTCACTCCAGACTGTGTATAGGGGAAGGTGCTCACTCCAGCTCCAGACTGTGTAAGGGGGACGGTGCTCACTCCAGCCCCAGACTGTGTATCGGGGACGGTGCTCACTCCGGCCCCAGACTGTGTATAGGCGACGGTGTTCACTCCAGACTGTGTATAGGGGACGGTGCTCACTCCAGCTCCACACTGTGTATAGGGGACGGTGCTCACTCCAGCCCCAGACTGTGTATAGGGGACGGTGCTCACTCCAGCTCCAGACTGTGTTTTGGGGAAGTTCTCACTCCATCCCCAGACTGTGTATAGGGGATGGTGCTCACTCCAGCTCCAGACAGTGTATAGGGGACGGTGCTTACTCCAGCCCCAGACTGTGTATAGGGGACGGTGCTCACTCCAGCTCCAGACTGTGTTTTGTGGACGGTACTCACTCCAGCTCCAGACTGTGTTTTGGGGACGGTGCTCACTCCAGCCCCAGACGGTGTATAGGGGACGGTGGTCACTCCAGACTGTGTATAGGGGACGGTGCTCACTCCAGACTCTGTATAGGGGATGGTGCTCACTCCAGCTCCAGACTGTGTACAGGGGACGGTGCTCACTCCAGCCCCAGACTGCGTATAGGGGACGGTGCTCACCCCAGCCCTAGACTGTGTGTAGGGGACGGTGCTCACTCCAGCCCCAGACTGTGTATAGGGGACGGTGATCACTCCAGTTCCAGACTGTGTATAGGGGACGGTGTTCTCTCCAGACTGTGTATAGGGGACGGTGCTCACTCCAGCCTCAGACTGTGTATAAGGGACGGCGCTCACTCCAGCTCCAGACTGTGTATAGGGGACGGTGCTCACTCCAGCTACAGACTGTGTATAGGGGACGGTGCTCACTCCAGCCCCAGACTGTGTATAGGGGATGGTGATCACTCCAGACTGTGTATAGGGGACGGTGCTCACTCCAGACCCAGACTCTGTATAGGGGACGGTGCTCACTCCAGTTCCATACTGTGTATAAGGGACGGCGCTCACTCCAGCTCCAGACTGTGCATAGGGGACGGTGCTCACTCCAGCTCCAGACTGTGTAAAGGGGACGGTGCTCACTCCAGCCCCAGACTGTGTATCGGGGACGGTGCTCACTCCGGCCCCAGACTGTGTATAGGGGACGGTGTTCACTCCAGACTGTGTATTGGGGACGGTGCTCACTCCAGCTCCACACTGTGTATAGGGGACGGTGCTCACTCCAGCCCCAGACTGTGTATAGGGGACGGTGCTCACTCCAGCTCCAGACTGTGTATAGGGGACGGTGCTCACTCCATCCCCAGACTGTGTATAGGGGACGGTGCTCACTCCAGCTCCACACAGTGTATAGGGGACGGTGCTTACTCCAGCCCCAGACTGTGTATAGGGGACGGTGCTCACTCCAGCTCCAGACTGTGTTTTGGGGACGGTGCTCACTCCAGCTCCAGACTGTGGATAGGGGACGGTGCTCACTCCAGCCCCAGACTGTGTATAGGGGACGGTGCTCACTCCAGCCCCAGACTGTCTATAGGGGACGGTGCTCACTCCAGCACCAGACTGTGTATAGGGGACGGTGCTCACTCCAGACTGTGTATTGGGGATGGTGCTCACTTCAGCCCCAGACTGTGTATAGGGGACGGTGTTCACTCCAGCTCCAGACTGTGTATAGGGGACGGTGCTCACTCCAGCTCCAGACTGTGTTTTGGGGACGGTGCTCACTCCGGCCCCAGACTGTGTATAGGGGACGGTGTTCACTCCAGACTGTGTATAGGGGACAGTGCTCACTCCAGCTCCACACTGTGTATAGGGGACGGTGCTCACTCCAGCCCCAGACTGTGTATAGGGGACGGTGCTCACTCCAGCTCCAGACTGTGTTTTGGGGAGGTTCTCACTCCATCCCCAGACTGTGTATAGGGGACGGTGCTCACTCCAGCTCCAGACAGTGTATAGGGGACGGTGCTTACTCCAGCCCCAGACTGTGTTTAGGGGACGGTGCTCACTCCAGCTGCAGACTGTGTTTTGTGGACGGTGCTCACTCCAGCTCCAGACTGTGTTTTGGGGACGGTGCTCACTCCAGCCCCAGACTGTGTATAGGGGACGGTGGTCACTCCAGACTGTGTATAGGGGACGGTGCTCACTCCAGACTCTGTATAGGGGATGGTGCTCACTCCAGCTCCAGACTGTGTACAGGGGACGGTGCTCACTCCAGCCCCAGACTGCGTATAGGGGACGGTGCTCACCCCAGCCCTAGACTGTGTGAAGGGGACGGTGCTCACTCCAGCCCCAGACTGTGTATAGGGGACGGTGATCACTCCAGTTCCAGACTGTGTATAGGGGACGGTGTTCTCTCCAGACTGTGTATAGGGGACGGTGCTCACTACAGCCTCAGACTGTGTATAAGGGACGGCGCTCACTCCAGCTCCAGACTGTGTATAGGGGACGGTGCTCACTCCAGCTCCAGACTGTGTATAGGGGACGGTGCTCACTCCAGCCCCAGACTGTGTATAGGGGACGGTGATCACTCCAGACTGTGTATAGGGGACGGTGCTCACTCCAGCCCCAGACTCTGTATAGGGGACGGTGCTCACTCCAGTTCCAGACTGTGTATAAGGGACGGCGCTCACTCCAGCTCCAGACTGTGCATAGGGGACGGTGCTCACTCCAGCTCCAGACTGTGTAAAGGGGACGGTGCTCACTCCAGCCCCAGACTGTGTATCGGGGACGGTGCTCACTCCGGACCCAGACTGTGTATAGGGGACGGTGTTCACTCCAGACTGTGTATTGGGGACGGTGCTCACTCCAGCCCCAGACTGTGTATAGGGAACGGTGCTCACTCCAGCTCCAGACTGTGTACAGGGGACGGTGCTCACTCCATCCCCAGACTGTGTATAGGGGACGGTGCTCACTCCAGCTCCACACAGTGTATAGGGGACGGTGCTTACTCCAGCCCCAGACTGTGTATAGGGGACGGTGCTCACTCCAGCTCCAGACTGTGTTTTGGGGACGGTGCTCACTCCAGCTCCAGACTGTGTATAGGGGACGGTGTTCACTCCAGCCCCAGACTGTGTATAGGGGACGGTGCTCACTCCAGCCCCAGACTGTCTATAGGGGACGGTGCTCACTCCAGCACCAGACAATGTATAGGGGACGGTGCGCACTCCAGACTGTGTATAGGGGACGGTGCTCACACCAGCTCCAGACAGTGTAAAGGGGACGGTGCGCACTCCAGACTGTGTATAGGGGACGGTGCTCACACCAGCTCCAGACAGTGTAAAGGGGACAGTGCTCACTCCAGCCCCAGACTGTGTATAGGGGACGGTGCTCTCTCCAGCTCCAGACTGTGTATAGGGGACGGTGCTCACTCCAGCCCCAGACTGTGTATAGGGGACGGTGCTCACTCCAGCCCCAGACTGTGTATAGGGGACGGTGCTCACTCCAGCCGCAGACTGTGTTTGGGGGACGGAGCTCACTCCAGCCCCAGACTGTGTATAGGGGACGGTGCTCACTCCAGCACCAGACTGTGTATAGGGGACGGTGCTCACTCCAGCACCAGACTGTGTATAGGGGACGGTGCTCACTCCAGCCCCAGACTGTGTATAGGGGACGGTGCTCACTCCAGCTCCAGACTGTGTATATGGGACGGTGCTCACTCCAGCTCCAGACTGTGTAAAGGGGACAGTGCTCACTCCAGCCCCAGACTGTGTATAGGGGACGGTGCTCTCTCCAGCTCCAGACTGTGTATAGGGGACGGTGCTCACTCCAGCCCCAGACTGTGTATAGGGGACGGTGCTCACTCCAGCCCCAGACTGTGTATAGGGGACGGTGCTCACTCCAGCCGCAGACTGTGTTTGGGGGAC
The DNA here is from genome assembly GCF_052327205.1 of Somniosus microcephalus. Lineage (NCBI taxonomy): Eukaryota > Metazoa > Chordata > Chondrichthyes > Squaliformes > Somniosidae > Somniosus > Somniosus microcephalus. The sequence continues at coordinate 66,608,610 of NW_028225179.1, read as the reverse complement.
GGAGCTCACTCCAGCCCCAGACTGTGTATAGGGGACGGTGCTCACTCCAGCACCAGACTGTGTATAGGGGACGGTGCTCACTCCAGCCCCAGACTGTGTATAGGGGACGGTGCTCACTCCAGCTCCAGACTGTGTATATGGGACGGTGCTCACTCCAGCTCCAGACTGTGTATATGGGACGTTGCTCACTCCAGCTCCAGACTGTGTATAGGGGACGGTGCTCACTCCAGCCTCAGACTGTGTGTAGGGGACGGTGCTCACTCCAGCTCCAGACTGTGTATAGGGGACGGTGCTCACTCCAGCTCCTGTCTGTTTATTTGGGACGGTGCTCACACCAGCCCCAGACTGTTTATAGGGGACGGTGCTCACTCCAGCCCCAGACTGTGTATAGGGGACAGTGCTCACTCCAGACTGTGTATACGGGACGGTGCTCACTCCAGACCCAGACTGTGTATAGGGGACGGTGATCACGCCAGCCCGAGACTCTGTATAGGGGACGGTGCTCACTCCAGCTCCAGACTGTGTATAGGGGACGGTGCTCACTCCAGCTCCAGACTGTGTATAGGGGACGGTGATCACTCCAGCCCCAGACAGTGTATAGGGGACGGTGCTCAATCCAGCTCCAGACTGTGTATAGGGGACGGTGCTCACTCCAGCTCCAGACTGTGTATAGGGGACGGTGCTCACTCCAGCCCCAGACTGTGTATAGGGGACGGTGCTCACTCCAGCCCCAGACTGTGTATAGGGGACGGTGCTCACTCCAGCTCCAGACTGTGTATAGGGGACGGTGCTCACTCCAGACTGTGTGTAGGGGAATGTGCTCACTCCAGCTCCAGACAGAGTATAGGGGACTGTGCTCACTCCAGCACCAGACTGTGTATAGGGGACAGTGCTCACTCCAGCTCCAGACTGTGTATAGCGGACGGTGCACACTCCAGACTCTGTATAGGGGACGGTGCTCACTCTAGCCCCAGACTGTGTATAGGGGACAGTGCTGACGCCAGCCCCAGGCTGTGTATAGGGGACAGTGCTCACTCCAGTCCCTGACTGTGTACTGGGGACGGTGCTCACTCCAGACTGTGTATAGGGGACAGTGCTCACTCCAGACCCAGACTGTGTTTAGGGGACGGTGCTCACTCCCGCCCCATACTGTGTATAGGGGACGGTGCGCACTCCAGACTGTGTATAGGGGACGGTGCTCACACCAGCTCCAGACTGTGTATAGGGCACAGTGCTCACTCCAGCCCCAGACTGTGTATAGGGGACGGTGCTCTCTCCAGCTCCAGACTGTGTATAGGGGACGGTGCTCACTCCAGCCCCAGACTGTTCATAGGGGACGGTGCTCACTCCAGCCCCAGACTGTGTATAGGGGACGGTGCTCACTCCAGCCCCAGACTGTGTATGGGGACGGAGCTCACTCCAGCCCCAGACTGTGTATAGGGGACGGTGCTCACTCCAGCACCAGACTGTGTATAGGGGAAGGTGCGCAGTCCAGCCCCAGACTGTGTATAGGGGAAGGTGCTCACTCCAGCTCCAGACTGTGTATATGGGACGGTGCTCACTCCAGCTCCAGACTGTGTATAGGGGACGGTGCTCACTCCAGCCCCAGACTGTGTATAGGGGAAGGTGCTCACTCCAGCTCCAGACTGTGTATATGGGACGGTGCTCACTCCAGCCCCAGACTGTGCATAGGGGACGGTGCTCACTCCAGCCCCAGACTGTGTATCGGGGACGGTGCTCACTCCAGCCTCAGACTGTGTATAGGGGACGGTGCTCACACCAGCCCCAGACTGTGTATAGGGGACCGTGCTCACACCAGCTCCAGACTGTATATAGGGGACGGTGCTCACTCCAGCTCCAAACTGTGTATAGAGGACGGTGCTCACTCCAGCCCCACACTGTGTATAGCGGACGGTGCTCACTCCAGCCTCAGACTGTGCACAGGTGATGGTGCTCACTCCAGCCCCAGACTGTGTATAGGGGACGGTGCTCACTCCAGACTGTGTATAGGGGACTGTGCTCACTCCAGCCCCAGACTGTGTGTCGGGGATGGTGCTCACTCCAGCCACAGACTGTGTATAGGGGACAGTGCTCACTCCAGTCCCAGACTGTGTATAGGGGACGGTGCTCACTCCAGCCCCAGACTGTGTATAGGGGACGGTGCTCACTCCAGCCCCAGACTGTGTAGAGGGGACGGTGCTCACTCCAGCCCCAGACTGTGTATAGGGGACGGTGCTCACTCCAGACTGTGTATAGGGGACGGTGCTCACTCCAGACTGTGTATAGGGGACGGTGCTCACTCCAGACTGTGTATACGGGACGGTGCTCACTCCAGCCCCACACTGCATATAGGGGACTGTGTTCACACCAGCCCCAGACTGTGTATAGGGGACGGTGCTCACTCCAGCTCCAGACTGTGTATAGGGGACGGTGCTCACTCCAGCCCCAGACTGTGTATAGGGGACGGTGCTCACTCCAGCCCCAGACTGTGTATACGGGACGGTGCTCACTCCAGCTCCAGACTGTGTATAGGGGACGGTGCTCACTCCAGACTGTGTATAGGGGAATGTGCTCACTCCAGCTCCAGACAGAGTATAGGGGACTGTGCTCACTCCAGCACCAGACTGTGTATAGGGGACAGTGCTCACTCCAGCTCCAGACTGTGTATAGCGGACGGTGCACACTCCAGACTCTGTATAGGGGACGGTGCTCACTCTAGCCCCAGACTGTGTATAGGGGACAGTGCTGACGCCAGCCCCAGGCTGTGTATAGGGGACAGTGCTCACTCCAGTCCCTGACTGTGTACTGGGGACGGTGCTCACTCCAGACTGTGTATCGGGGACAGTGCTCACTCCAGACCCAGACTGTGTTTAGGGGACGGTGCTCACTCCCGCCCCATACTGTGCATAGGGGATGGTGCGCACTCCAGACTGTGTATAGGGGACGGTGCTCACACCAGCTCCAGACTGTGTATAGGGGACAGTGCTCACTCCAGCCCCAGATTGTGTATAGGGGACGGTGCTCTCTCCAGCTCCAGACTGTGTATAGGGGACGGTGCTCACTCCAGCCCCAGACTGTTCATAGGGGACGGTGCTCACTCCAGCCCCAGACTGTGTATAGGGGACGGTGCTCACTCCAGCCCCAGACTGTGTATGGGGACGGAGCTCACTCCAGCCCCAGACTGTGTATAGGGGACGGTGCTCACTCCAGCACCAGACTCTGTATAGGGGACGGTGCTCACTCCAGCCCCAGACTGTGTATAGGGGAAGGTGCTCACTCCAGCTCCAGACTGTGTATATGGGACGGTGCTCACTCCAGCTCCAGACTGTGTATAGGGGACGGTGCTCACTCCAGCCCCAGACTGTGTATAGTAGACGGTGCTCACTCCAGCCCCAGACTGTGTACAGCGGACGGTGCTCACTCCAGCCCCAGACTGTGCATAGGGGACGGTGCTCACTCCAGCCCCAGACTGTGTATCGGGGATGGTGCTCACTCCAGCCTCAGACTGTGTATAGGGGACGGTGCTCACACCAGCCCCAGACTGTGTATAGGGGACCGTGCTCACACCAGCTCCAGACTGTATATAGGGGACGGTGCTCACTCCAGCTCCAAACTGTGTATAGAGGACGGTGCTCACTCCAGCCCCAGACTCTGTATAGGGGACGGTGCTCACTCCAGCCCCAGACTGTGTATGGGGATGGAGCTCACTCCAGCCCCAGACTGTGTATAGGGGACGGTGCTCACTCCAGCACCAGACTGTGTATAGGGGACGGTGCTCACTCCAGCCCCAGACTGTGTATAGGGGAAGGTGCTCACTCCAGCTCCAGACTGTGTATATGGGACGGTGCTCACTCCAGCTCCAGACTGTGTATAGGGGACGGTGCTCTCTCCAGCTCCAGACTGTGTATAGGGGACGGTGCTCACTCCAGCCCCAGACTGTGTATAGGGGACGGTGCTCACTCCAGCCCCAGACTGTGTATAGGGGACGGTGCTCACTCCAGCCGCAGACTGTGTTTGGGGGACGGAGCTCACTCCAGCCCCAGACTGTGTATAGGGGACGGTGCTCACTCCAGCACCAGACTGTGTATAGGGGACGGTGCTCACTCCAGCCCCAGACTGTGTATAGGGGACGGTGCTCACTCCAGCTCCAGACTGTGTATATGGGACGGTGCTCACTCCAGCTCCAGACTGTGTATATGGGACGTTGCTCACTCCAGATCCAGACTGTGTATAGGGGACGGTGCTCACTCCAGCCTCAGACTGTGTGTAGGGGACGGTGCTCACTCCAGCTCCAGACTGTGTATAGGGGACGGTGCTCACTCCAGCTCCTGTCTGTTTATTTGGGACGGTGCTCACACCAGCCCCAGACTGTTTATAGGGGACGGTGCTCACTCCAGCCCCAGACTGTGTATAGGGGACAGTGCTCACTCCAGACTGTGTATACGGGACGGTGCTCACTCCAGACCCAGACTGTGTATAGGGGACGGTGATCACGCCAGCCCGAGACTCTGTATAGGGGACGGTGCTCACTCCAGCTCCAGACTGTGTATAGGGGACGGTGCTCACTCCAGCTCCAGACTGTGTATAGGGGACGGTGATCACTCCAGCCCCAGACAGTGTATAGGGGACGGTGCTCAATCCAGCTCCAGACTGTGTATAGGGGACGGTGCTCACTCCAGCTCCAGACTGTGTATAGGGGACGGTGCTCACTCCAGCCCCAGACTGTGTATAGGGGACGGTGCTCACTCCAGCCCCAGACTGTGTATAGGGGACGGTGCTCACTCCAGCTCCAGACTGTGTATAGGGGACGGTGCTCACTCCAGACTGTGTGTAGGGGAATGTGCTCACTCCAGCTCCAGACAGAGTATAGGGGACTGTGCTCACTCCAGCACCAGACTGTGTATAGGGGACAGTGCTCACTCCAGCTCCAGACTGTGTATAGCGGACGGTGCACACTCCAGACTCTGTATAGGGGACGGTGCTCACTCTAGCCCCAGACTGTGTATAGGGGACAGTGCTGACGCCAGCCCCAGGCTGTGTATAGGGGACAGTGCTCACTCCAGTCCCTGACTGTGTACTGGGGACGGTGCTCACTCCAGACTGTGTATAGGGGACAGTGCTCACTCCAGACCCAGACTGTGTTTAGGGGACGGTGCTCACTCCCGCCCCATACTGTGTATAGGGGACGGTGCGCACTCCAGACTGTGTATAGGGGACGGTGCTCACACCAGCTCCAGACTGTGTATAGGGCACAGTGCTCACTCCAGCCCCAGACTGTGTATAGGGGACGGTGCTCTCTCCAGCTCCAGACTGTGTATAGGGGACGGTGCTCACTCCAGCCCCAGACTGTTCATAGGGGACGGTGCTCACTCCAGCCCCAGACTGTGTATAGGGGACGGTGCTCACTCCAGCCCCAGACTGTGTATGGGGACGGAGCTCACTCCAGCCCCAGACTGTGTATAGGGGACGGTGCTCACTCCAGCACCAGACTGTGTATAGGGGAAGGTGCGCAGTCCAGCCCCAGACTGTGTATAGGGGAAGGTGCTCACTCCAGCTCCAGACTGTGTATATGGGACGGTGCTCACTCCAGCTCCAGACTGTGTATAGGGGACGGTGCTCACTCCAGCCCCAGACTGTGTATAGGGGAAGGTGCTCACTCCAGCTCCAGACTGTGTATATGGGACGGTGCTCACTCCAGCCCCAGACTGTGCATAGGGGACGGTGCTCACTCCAGCCCCAGACTGTGTATCGGGGACGGTGCTCACTCCAGCCTCAGACTGTGTATAGGGGACGGTGCTCACACCAGCCCCAGACTGTGTATAGGGGACCGTGCTCACACCAGCTCCAGACTGTATATAGGGGACGGTGCTCACTCCAGCTCCAAACTGTGTATAGAGGACGGTGCTCACTCCAGCCCCACACTGTGTATAGCGGACGGTGCTCACTCCAGCCTCAGACTGTGCACAGGTGATGGTGCTCACTCCAGCCCCAGACTGTGTATAGGGGACGGTGCTCACTCCAGACTGTGTATAGGGGACTGTGCTCACTCCAGCCCCAGACTGTGTGTCGGGGATGGTGCTCACTCCAGCCACAGACTGTGTATAGGGGACAGTGCTCACTCCAGTCCCAGACTGTGTATAGGGGACGGTGCTCACTCCAGCCCCAGACTGTGTATAGGGGACGGTGCTCACTCCAGCCCCAGACTGTGTAGAGGGGACGGTGCTCACTCCAGCCCCAGACTGTGTATAGGGGACGGTGCTCACTCCAGACTGTGTATAGGGGACGGTGCTCACTCCAGACTGTGTATAGGGGACGGTGCTCACTCCAGACTGTGTATACGGGACGGTGCTCACTCCAGCCCCACACTGCATATAGGGGACTGTGTTCACACCAGCCCCAGACTGTGTATAGGGGACGGTGCTCACTCCAGCTCCAGACTGTGTATAGGGGACGGTGCTCACTCCAGCCCCAGACTGTGTATAGGGGACGGTGCTCACTCCAGCCCCAGACTGTGTATACGGGACGGTGCTCACTCCAGCTCCAGACTGTGTATAGGGGACGGTGCTCACTCCAGACTGTGTATAGGGGAATGTGCTCACTCCAGCTCCAGACAGAGTATAGGGGACTGTGCTCACTCCAGCACCAGACTGTGTATAGGGGACAGTGCTCACTCCAGCTCCAGACTGTGTATAGCGGACGGTGCACACTCCAGACTCTGTATAGGGGACGGTGCTCACTCTAGCCCCAGACTGTGTATAGGGGACAGTGCTGACGCCAGCCCCAGGCTGTGTATAGGGGACAGTGCTCACTCCAGTCCCTGACTGTGTACTGGGGACGGTGCTCACTCCAGACTGTGTATCGGGGACAGTGCTCACTCCAGACCCAGACTGTGTTTAGGGGACGGTGCTCACTCCCGCCCCATACTGTGCATAGGGGATGGTGCGCACTCCAGACTGTGTATAGGGGACGGTGCTCACACCAGCTCCAGACTGTGTATAGGGGACAGTGCTCACTCCAGCCCCAGATTGTGTATAGGGGACGGTGCTCTCTCCAGCTCCAGACTGTGTATAGGGGACGGTGCTCACTCCAGCCCCAGACTGTTCATAGGGGACGGTGCTCACTCCAGCCCCAGACTGTGTATAGGGGACGGTGCTCACTCCAGCCCCAGACTGTGTATGGGGACGGAGCTCACTCCAGCCCCAGACTGTGTATAGGGGACGGTGCTCACTCCAGCACCAGACTCTGTATAGGGGACGGTGCTCACTCCAGCCCCAGACTGTGTATAGGGGAAGGTGCTCACTCCAGCTCCAGACTGTGTATATGGGACGGTGCTCACTCCAGCTCCAGACTGTGTATAGGGGACGGTGCTCACTCCAGCCCCAGACTGTGTATAGTAGACGGTGCTCACTCCAGCCCCAGACTGTGTACAGCGGACGGTGCTCACTCCAGCCCCAGACTGTGCATAGGGGACGGTGCTCACTCCAGCCCCAGACTGTGTATCGGGGACGGTGCTCACTCCAGCCTCAGACTGTGTATAGGGGACGGTGCTCACACCAGCCCCAGACTGTGTATAGGGGACCGTGCTCACACCAGCTCCAGACTGTATACAGGGGACGGTGCTCACTCCAGCTCCAAACTGTGTATAGAGGACGGTGCTCACTCCAGCCCCAGACTGTGTATAGGGGAAGGTGCTCACTCCAGCTCCAGACTGTGTATATGGGACGGTGCTCACTCCAGCTCCAGACTGTGTATAGGGGACGGTGCTCACTCCAGCCCCAGACTGTGTATAGCAGACGGTGCTCACTCCAGCCCCAGACTGTGTACAGCGGACGGTGCTCACTCCAGCCCCAGACTGTGCATAGGGGACGGTGCTCACTCCAGCCCCAGACTGTGTATCGGGGACGGTGCTCACTCCAGCCTCAGACTGTGTATAGGGGACGGTGCTCACACCAGCCCCAGACTGTGTATAGGGGACGGTGCTCACTCCAGACTGTGTATAGGGGACGGTGCTCACTCCAGCCCCAGACTGTGTGTCGGGGATGGTGCTCACTCCAGCCACAGACTGTGTATAGGGGACAGTGCTCACTCCAGTCCCAGACTGTGTATAGGGGACAGTGCTGACGCCAGCCCCAGGCTGTGTATAGGGGACAGTGCTCACTCCAGTCCCTGACTGTGTACTGGGGACGGTGCTCACTCCAGACTGTGTATAGGGGACAGTGCTCACTCCAGACCCAGACTGTGTTTAGGGGACGGTGCTCACTCCCGCCCCATACTGTGTATAGGGGACGGTGCGCACTCCAGACTGTGTATAGGGGACGGTGCTCACACCAGCTCCAGACTGTGTATAGGGGACAGTGCTCACTCCAGCCCCAGACTGTGTATAGGGGACGGTGCTCTCTCCAGCTCCAGAATGTGTATAGGGGACGGTGCTCACTCCAGCCCCAGACTGTTCATAGGGGACGGTGCTCACTCCAGCCCCAGACTGTTTATAGGGGACGGTGCTACTCCAGCCCCAGACTGTGTATCGGGACGGAGCTCACTCCAGCCCCAGACTGTGTATAGGGGACGGTGCTCACTCCAGCACCAGACTCTGTATAGGGGACGGTGCTCACTCCAGCCCCAGACTGTGTATAGGGGAAGGTGCTCACTCCAGCTCCAGACTGTGTATATGGGACGGTGCTCACTCCAGCTCCAGACTGTGTATAGGGGACGGTGCTCACTCCAGCCCCAGACTGTGTATAGTAGACGGTGCTCACTCCAGCCCCAGACTGTGTACAGCGGACGGTGCTCACTCCAGCCCCAGACTGTGCATAGGGGACGGTGCTCACTCCAGCCCCAGACTGTGTATCGGGGACGGTGCTCACTCCAGCCTCAGACTGTGTATAGGGGACGGTGCTCACACCAGCCCCAGATTGTGTATAGGGGACCGTGCTCACACCAGCTCCAGACTGTATATAGGGGACGGTGCTCACTCCAGCTCCAAACTGTGTATAGAGGACGGTGCTCACTCCAGCCCCACACTGTGTATAGCGGACGGTGCTCACTCCAGCCTCAGACTGTGCACAGGTGATGGTGCTCACTCCAGCCCCAGACTGTGTATAGGGGACGGTGCTCACTCCAGACTGTGTATAGGGGACGGTGCTCACTCCAGCCCCAGACTGTGTGTCGGGGATGGTGCTCACTCCAGCCACAGACTGTGTATAGGGGACAGTGCTCACTCCAGTCCCAGACTGTGTATAGGGGACGGTGCTCACTCCAGCCCCAGACTGTGTATAGGGGACGGTGCTCACTCCAGCCCCAGACTGTGTAGAGGGGACGGTGCTCACTCCAGCCCCAGACTGTGTATAGGGGACGGTGCTCACTCCAGACTGTGTATAGGGGACGGTGCTCACTCCAGACTGTGTATAGGGGACGGTGCTCACTCCAGACTGTGTATATGGGACGGTGCTCACTCCAGCCCCACACTGCATATAGGGGACTATGTTCACTCCAGCCCCAGACTGTGTATAGGGGACGGTGCTCACTCCAGCTCCAGACTGTGTATAGGGGACGGTGCTCACTCCAGCCCCAGACTGTGTATAGGGGACGGTGCTCACTCCAGCCCCAGACTGTGTATACGGGACGGTGCTCACTCCAGCTCCAGACTGTGTATAGGGGACGGTGCTCACTCCAGACTGTGTATAGGGGAATGTGCTCACTCCAGCTCCAGACAGAGTATAGTGGACTGTGCTCACTCCAGCACCAGACTGTGTATAGGGGACAGTGCTCACTCCAGCTCCAGACTGTGTATAGCGGACGGTGCACACTCCAGACTCTGTATAGGGGACGGTGCTCACTCTAGCCCCAGACTGTGTATAGGGGACAGTGCTGACGCCAGCCCCAGGCTGTGTATAGGGGACAGTGCTCACTCCAGTCCCTGACTGTGTACTGGGGACGGTGCTCACTCCAGACTGTGTATCGGGGACAGTGCTCACTCCAGACCCAGACTGTGTTTAGGGGACGGTGCTCACTCCCGCCCCATACTGTGCATAGGGGATGGTGCGCACTCCAGACTGTGTATAGGGGACGGTGCTCACACCAGCTCCAGACTGTGTATAGGGGTCAGTGCTCACTCCAGCCCCAGATTGTGTATAGGGGACGGTGCTCTCTCCAGCTCCAGACTGTGTATAGGGGACGGTGCTCACTCCAGCCCCAGACTGTTCATAGGGGACGGTGCTCACTCCAGCCCCAGACTGTGTATAGGGGACGGTGCTCACTCCAGCCCCAGACTGTGTATGGGGACGGAGCTCACTCCAGCCCCAGACTGTGTGTAGGGGACGGTGCTCACTCCAGCACCAGACTCTGTATAGGGGACGGTGCTCACTCCAGCCCCAGACTGTGTATAGGGGAAGGTGCTCACTCCAGCTCCAGACTGTGTATATGGGACGGTGCTCACTCCAGCTCCAGACTGTGTATAGGGGACGGTGCTCACTCCAGCCCCAGACTGTGTATAGTAGACGGTGCTCACTCCAGCCCCAGACTGTGTACAGCGGACGGTGCTCACTCCAGCCCCAGACTGTGCATAGGGGACGGTGCTCACTCCAGCCCCAGACTGTGTATCGGGGACGGTGCTCACTCCAGCCTCAGACTGTGTATAGGGGACGGTGCTCACACCAGCCCCAGACTGTGTATAGGGGACCGTGCTCACACCAGCTCCAGACTGTATATAGGGGACGGTGCTCACTCCAGCTCCAAACTGTGTATAGAGGACGGTGCTCACTCCAGCCCCAGACTCTGTCTAGGGGACGGTGCTCACTCCAGCCCCAGACTGTGTATGGGGATGGAGCTCACTCCAGCCCCAGACTGTGTATAGGGGACGGTGCTCACTCCAGCACCAGACTGTGTATAGGGGACGGTGCTCACTCCAGCCCCAGACTGTGTATAGGGGAAGGTGCTCACTCCAGCTCCAGACTGTGTATATGGGACGGTGCTCACTCCAGCTCCAGACTGTGTATAGGGGATGGTGCTCACTCCAGCCCCAGACTGTGTATAGCAGACTGTGCTCACTCCAGCCCCAGACTGTGTACAGCGGACGGTGCTCACTCCAGCCCCAGACTGTGCATAGGGGACGGTGCTCACTCCAGCCCCAGACTGTGTATCGGGGACGGTGCTCACTCCAGCCTCAGACTGTGTATAGGGGACGGTGCTCACACCAGCCCCAGACTGTGTATAGGGGACGGTGCTCACTCCAGACTGTGTATAGGGGACGGTGCTCACTCCAGCCCCAGACTGTGTGTCGGGGATGGTGCTCACTCCAGCCACAGACTGTGTATAGGGGACAGTGCTCACTCCAGTCCCAGACTGTGTAAAGGGGACGGTGCTCACTCCAGCCCCAGACTGTGTATAGGGGACGGTGCTCACTCCAGCCCCAGACTGTGTAGAGGGGACGGTGCTCACTCCAGCCCCAGACTGTGTATAGGGGACGGTGCTCACTCCAGACTGTGTATAGGGGACGGTGCTCACTCCAGACTGTGTATAGGGGACGGTGCTCACTCCAGACTGTGTATACGGGACGGTGCTCACTCCAGCCCCACACTGCATATAGGGGACTGTGTTCACTCCAGCCCCAGACTGTGTATAGGGGACGGTGCTCACTCCAGCCCCAGACAATGTATAGGGAAGGGTGCTCACTCCAGCCTCAGACTGTGTATAGGGGACCGTGCACACTCCAGCCCAGACTGTATATAGGGGACGGTGCTCACTCCAGCTCCAGACTGTGTATAGGGGACAGTGCTCACTCCAGCTGCAGACTGTATATAGGGGACGGTGCTCACTCCAGCCCCAGACTGTTCATAGGGGACGGTGCTCACTCCAGCCCCAGACTGTGTATAGGGGACGGTGCTCACTCCAGCCCCAGACTGTGTATGGGGACGGAGCTCACTCCAGCCCCAGACTGTGTACAGGGGACGGTGCTCACTCCAGCACCAGACTGTGTATAGGGGACGGTGCTCACTCCAGCCCCAGACTGTGTATAGGGGAAGGTGCTCATTCCAGCTCCAGACTGTGTATATGGGACGGTGCTCACTCCAGCTCCAGACTGTGTATAGGGGACGGTGCTCACTCCAGCCCCAGACTGTGTATAGTAGACGGTGCTCACTCCAGCCCCAGACTGTGTACAGCGGACGGTGCTCACTCCAGCCCCAGACTGTGCATAGGGGACGGTGCTCACTCCAGCCCCAGACTGTGTATCGGGGACGGTGCTCACTCCAGCCTCAGACTGCGTATAGGGGACGGTGCTCACACCAGCCCCAGACTGTGTATAGGGGACCGTGCTCACACCAGCTCCAGACTGTATATAGGGGACGGTGCTCACTCCAGCTCCAAACTGTGTATAGAGGACGGTGCTCACTCCAGCCTCACACTGTGTACAGCGGACGGTGCTCACGCCAGCCTCAGACTGTGCACAGGTGACGGTGCTCACTCCAGCCCCAGACTGTGTATAGGGGACGGTGCTCACTCCAGACTGTGTATAGGGGACGGTGCTCACTCCAGCCCCAGACTGTGTGTCGGTGATGGTGCTCACTCCAGCCACAGACTGTGTATAGGGGACAGTGCTCACTCCAGTCCCAGACTGTGTATAGGGGACGGTGCTCACTCCAGCCCCAGACTGTGTATAGGGGACGGTGCTCACTCCAGCCCCAGACTGTGTAGAGGGGACGGTGCTCACTCCAGCCCCAGACTGTGTATAGGGGACGGTGCTCACTCCAGACTGTGTATAGGGGACGGTGCTCACTCCAGACTGTGTATAGGGGATGGTGCTCACTCCAGACTGTGTATACGGGACGGTTATCACTCCAGCCCCACACTGCATATAGGGGACTGTGTTCACTCCAGCCCCAGACTGTGTATAGGGGACGGTGCTCACTCCAGCTCCAGACTGTGTATTGGGGACGGTGCTCACTCCAGCCCAGACTGTGTATAGGGGACGGTGCTCACTCCAGCCCCAGACTGTGTATACGGGACGGTGCTCACTCCAGCTCCAGACTGTGTATAGGGGACGGTGCTCACTCCAGACTGTGTATAGGGGAATGTGCTCACTCCAGCTCCAGACAGAGTATAGGGGACTGTGCTCACTCAAGCACCAGACTGTGTATAGGGGACAGTGCTCACTCCAGCTCCAGACTGTGTATAGCGGACGGTGCACACTCCAGACTCTGTATAGGGGACGGTGCTCACTCTAGCACCAGACTGTGTATAGGGGACAGTGCTGACGCCAGCCCCAGGCTGTTTATAGGGGACAGTGCTCACTCCAGTCCCTGACTGTGTACTGGGGACGGTGCTCACTCCAGACTGTGTATAGGGGACAGTGCTCACTCCAGACCCAGACTGTGTTTAGGGGACGGTGCTCACTCCCGCCCCATACTGTGCATAGGGGATGGTGCGCACTCCAGCCCCAGACTGTTCATAGGGGACGGTGCTCACTCCAGCCCCAGACTGTTCATAGGGGACGGTGCTCACACCAGCTCCAGACTGTGTATAGGGGACAGTGCTCAATCCAGCCCCAGACTGTGTATAGGGGACGGTGCTCTCTCCAGCTCCAGACTGTGTTTAGCGGACGGTGCTCACTCCAGCCCCAGACTGTTCATAGGGGACGGTGCTCACTCCAGCCCCAGACTGTGTATAGAGGACGGTGCTCACTCCAGCCCCAGACTGTGTATGGGGACGGAGCTCACTCCAGCCCCAGACTGTGTATAGGGGACGGTGCTCACTCCAGCACCAGACTCTGTATAGGGGACGGTGCTCACTCCAGCCCCAGACTGTGTATAGGGGAAGGTGCTCAATCCAGCTCCAGACTGTGTATATGGGACGGTGCTCACTCCAGCTCCAGACTGTGTATAGGGGACGGTGCTCACTCCAGCCCCAGACTGTGTATAGTAGACGGTGCTCACTCCAGCCCCAGACTGTGTACAGCGGACGGTGCTCACTCCAGCCCCAGACTGTGCATAGGGGACGGTGCTCACTCCAGCCCCAGACTGTGTATCGGGGACGGTGCTCACTCCAGCCTCAGACTGTGTATAGGGGACGGTGCTCACACCAGCCCCAGACTGTGTATAGGGGACCGTGCTCACACCAGCTCCAGACTGTATATAGGGGACGGTGCTCACTCCAGCTCCAAACTGTGTATAGAGGACGGTGCTCACTCCAGCCCCAGACTCTGTATAGGGGACGGTGCTCACTCCAGCCCCAGACTGCGTATGGGGACGGAGCTCACTCCAGCCCCAGACTGTGTATAGGGGACGGTGCTCAATCCAGCACCAGACTGTGTATAGGGGACGGTGCTCACTCCAGCCCCAGTCTGTGTATAGGGGAAGGTGCTCACTCCAGCTCCAGACTGTGTATATGGGACGGTGCTCACTCCAGCTCCAGACTGTGTATAGGGGACGGTGCTCACTCCAGCCCCAGACTGTGTATAGTAGACGGTGCTCACTCCAGCCCCAGACTGTGTACAGCGGATGGTGCTCACTCCAGCCCCAGACTGTGCATAGGGGACGGTGCTCACTCCAGCCCCAGACTGTGTATCGGGGACGGTGCTCACTCCAGCCTCAGACTGTGTATAGGGGACGGTGCTCACACCAGCCCCAGACTGTGAATAGGGGACGGTGCTCACTCCAGACTGTGTATAGGGGACGGTGCTCACTCCAGCCCCAGACTGTGTGTCGGGGATGGTGCTCACTCCAGCCACAGACTGTGTATAGGGGACAGTGCTCACTCCAGTCCCAGACTGTGTATAGGGGACGGTGCTCACTCCAGCCCCAGACTGTGTATAGGGGACGGTGCTCACTCCAGCCCCAGACTGTGTAGAGGGGACGGTGCTCACTCCAGACTGTGTATAGGGGACGGTGCTCACTCCAGACTGTGTATAGGGGACGGTGCTCACTCCAGACGGTGTATACGGGACGGTGCTCACTCCAGCCCCACACTGCATATAGGGGACTGTGTTCACTCCAGCCCCAGACTGTGTATAGGGGACGGTGCTCACTCCAGCCCCAGACAGTGTATAGGGGAGGGTGCTCACTCCAGCCTCAGACTGTGTATAGGGGACCGTGCACACTCCAGCCCAAACTGTATATAGGGGACGGTGCTCACTCCAGCTCCAGACTGTGTATAGGGGACAGTGCTCACTCCAGCTCCAGACTCTGTATAGGGGACGGTGCTCACTTCAGCCCCAGACTGTGTATAGGGGACGGAGCTCACTCAAGCCCCAGACTGTGTATAGGGGACGGTGCTCACTCCAGCCCCAGACTGTGTATAGGGGATGGTGCTCACTCCAGCCCCAGACTGTGTATAGGGGACGGTGCTCAATCCAGCTCCAGACTGTGTATAGGGGACGGTGCTCACTCCAGCCCCAGACTGTGTATAGGGGACGGTGCTCACTCTAGACAGTGCATAGGGGACGGTGCTCACTCCAGCCCCAGACTGTGTATAGGGGACGGTGCTCACTCCAGCCCCTGACTGTGTATAGGGGACGGTGCTCACTCCAGCCCCAGACTGTGTATAGGGGACGGTGCTCACTCCAGCCTCAGACTGTGTGTAGGGGACGGTGCTCACTCCAGCTCCAGACTGTGTATAGGGGACGGTGCTCACTCCAGCTCCAGTCTGTTTATTTGGGACGGTGCTCAATCCAGCCCCAGACTGTTTATAGGGGACGGTGCTCACACCAGCCCCAGACTGTGTATTGGTGACAGTGCTCACTCCAGACTGTGTATACGGGACGGTGCTCACTCCAGACCCAGACTGTGTATAGGGGACGGTGATCACGCCAGCCCCAGACTCTGTATAGAGGACGGTGCTCACTCCAGCTCCAGACTGTGTATAGGGGACGGTGCTCACTCCAGCTCCAGACTGTGTATTGGGGATGGTGATCACTCCAGCCCCAGACAGTGTATAGGGGACGGTGCTCAATCCAGCTCCAGTCTGTGTATAGGGGACGGTGCTCACTCCAGCTCCAGACTGTGTATAGGGGACGGTTCTCACTCCAGCCCCAGACTGTGTATAGGGGACGGTGCTCACTCCAGCCCCAGACTGTGTATAGGGGACGGTGCTCACTCCAGCTCCAGACTGTGTATAGGGGACGGTGCTCACTCCAGACTGTGTATAGGGGACGGTGCTCACTCCAGCTCCAGACTGAGTATAGGGGACTGTGCTCACTCCAGCACCAGACTGTGTATAGGGGACAGTGCTCACTCCAGCTCCAGACTGTGTATAGCGGACGGTGCTCACTCCAGACTCTGTATAGGGGACAGTGCTCACTCCAGCCCCGGACTGTGTATAGGGGACAGTGCTGACGCCAGCCCCAGGCTGTGTATAGGGGACAGTGCTCACTCCAGTCCCTGACTGTGTACTGGGGACGGTGCTCACTCCAGACTGTGTATAGGGGACAGTGCTCACTCCAGACCCAGACTGTGTATAGGGAACGGTGCTCACTCCAGCCCCAGACTGTGTATGGGGACGGAGCTCACTCCAGCCCCAGACTGTGTATAGGGGACGGTGCTCACTCCAGCACCAGACTCTGTATAGGGGACGGTGCTCACTCCAGCCCCAGACTGTGTATAGGGGAAGGTGCTCAATCCAGCTCCAGACTGTGTATATGGGACGGTGCTCACTCCAGCTCCAGACTGTGTATAGGGGACGGTGCTCACTCCAGCCCCAGACTGTGTATAGTAGACGGTGCTCACTCCAGCCCCAGACTGTGTACAGCGGACGGTGCTCACTCCAGCCCCAGACTGTGCATAGGGGACGGTGCTCACTCCAGCCCCAGACTGTGTATCGGGGACGGTGCTCACTCCAGCCTCAGACTGTGTATAGGGGACGGTGCTCACACCAGCCCCAGACTGTGTATAGGGGACCGTGCTCACACCAGCTCCAGACTGTATATAGGGGACGGTGCTCACTCCAGCTCCAAACTGTGTATAGAGGACGGTGCTCACTCCAGCCCCAGACTCTGTATAGGGGACGGTGCTCACTCCAGCCCCAGACTGCGTATGGGGACGGAGCTCACTCCAGCCCCAGACTGTGTATAGGGGACGGTGCTCAATCCAGCACCAGACTGTGTATAGGGGACGGTGCTCACTCCAGCCCCAGACTGTGTATAGGGGAAGGTGCTCACTCCAGCTCCAGACTGTGTATATGGGACGGTGCTCACTCCAGCTCCAGACTGTGTATAGGGGACGGTGCTCACTCCAGCCCCAGACTGTGTATAGTAGACGGTGCTCAATCCAGCCCCAGACTGTGTACAGCGGATGGTGCTCACTCCAGCCCCAGACTGTGCAAAGGGGACGGTGCTCACTCCAGCCCCAGACTGTGTATCGGGGACGGTGCTCACTCCAGCCTCAGACTGTGTATAGGGGACGGTGCTCACACCAGCCCCAGACTGTGAATAGGGGACGGTGCTCACTCCAGACTGTGTATAGGGGACGGTGCTCACTCCAGCCCCAGACTGTGTGTCGTGGATGGTGCTCACTCCAGCCACAGACTGTGTATAGGGGACAGTGCTCACTCCAGTCCCAGACTGTGTATAGGGGACGGTGCTCACTCCAGCCCCAGACTGTGTATAGGGGACGGTGCTCACTCCAGCCCCAGACTGTGTAGAGGGGACGGTGCTCACTCCAGACTGTGTATAGGGGACGGTGCTCACTCCAGACTGTGTATAGGGGACGGTGCTCACTCCAGACGGTGTATACGGGACGGTGCTCACTCCAGCCCCACACTGCATATAGGGGACTGTGTTCACTCCAGCCCCAGACTGTGTATAGGGGACGGTGCTCACTCCAGCCCCAGACAGTGTATAGGGGAGGGTGCTCACTCCAGCCTCAGACTGTGTATAGGGGACCGTGCACACTCCAGCCCAAACTGTATATAGGGGACGGTGCTCACTCCAGCTCCAGACTGTGTATAGGGGACAGTGCTCACTCCAGCTCCAGACTCTGTATAGGGGACGGTGCTCACTTCAGCCCCAGACTGTGTATAGGGGACGGAGCTCACTCAAGCCCCAGACTGTGTATAGGGGACGGTGCTCACTCCAGCCCCAGACTGTGTATAGGGGATGGTGCTCACTCCAGCCCCAGACTGTGTATAGGGGACGGTGCTCAATCCAGCTCCAGACTGTGTATAGGGGACGGTGCTCACTCCAGACTGTGTAGAGGGGACGGTGCTCACTCCAGACTGTGTATAGGGGACGCTGCTCTCTCCAGCCCCAGACTGTGTATAGGGGACGGTGCTCACTCCAGACAGTGCATAGGGGACTGTGCTCACTCCAGCCCCAGACTGTGTATAGGGGACGGTGCTCACTCCAGCCCCTGACTGTGTATAGGGGACGGTGCTCACTCCAGCCCCAGACTGTGTATAGGGGACGGTGCTCACTCCAGCCTCAGACTGTGTGTAGGGGACGGTGCTCACTCCAGCTCCAGACTGTGTATAGGGGACGGTGCTCACTCCAGCTCCAGTCTGTTTATTTGGGACGGTGCTCAATCCAGCCCCAGACTGTTTATAGGGGACGGTGCTCACACCAGCCCCAGACTGTGTATTGGTGACAGTGCTCACTCCAGACTGTGTATACGGGACGGTGCTCACTCCAGACCCAGACTGTGTATAGGGGACGGTGATCACGCCAGCCCCAGACTCTGTATAGAGGACGGTGCTCACTCCAGCTCCAGACTGTGTATAGGGGACGGTGCTCACTCCAGCTCCAGACTGTGTATTGGGGATGGTGATCACTCCAGCCCCAGACAGTGTATAGGGGACGGTGCTCAATCCAGCTCCAGTCTGTGTATAGGGGACGGTGCTCACTCCAGCTCCAGACTGTGTATAGGGGACGGTTCTCACACCAGCCCCAGACTGTGTATAGGGGACGGTGCTCACTCCAGCCCCAGACTGTGTATAGGGGACGGTGCTCACTCCAGCTCCAGACTGTGTATAGGGGACGGTGCTCACTCCAGACTGTGTATAGGGGACGGTGCTCACTCCAGCTCCAGACTGAGTATAGGGGACTGTGCTCACTCCAGCACCAGACTGTGTATAGGGGACAGTGCTCACTCCAGCTCCAGACTGTGTATAGCGGACGGTGCTCACTCCAGAATCTGTATAGGGGACAGTGCTCACTCCAGCCCCGGACTGTGTATAGGGGACAGTGCTGACGCCAGCCCCAGGCTGTGTATAGGGGACAGTGCTCACTCCAGTCCCTGACTGTGTACTGGGGACGGTGCTCACTCCAGACTGTGTATAGGGGACAGTGCTCACTCCAGACCCAGACTGTGTATAGGGAACGGTGCTCACTCCCGCCCCATACTGTGTATAGGGGATGGTGCGCACTCCAGACTGTGTATAGGGGACGGTGCTCACACCAGCTCCAGACTGTGTATAGGGGACGGTGCTCTCTCCAGCCCCAGACTGTGTATAGGGGACGGTGCTCACTCCAGACAGTGCATAGGGGACGGTGCTCACTCCAGCCCCAGACTGTGTATAGGGGACGGTGCTCACTCCAGCCCCAGACTGTGAATAGGGGACGGTGCTCACTCCAGCCCCAGACTGTGTATAGGGGACGGTGCTCACTCCAGCCTCAGACTGTGTGTAGGGGACGGTGCTCACTCCAGCTCCAGACTGTGTATAGGGGACGGTGCTCACTCCAGCTCCAGTCTGTTTATTTGGGACGGTGCTCACTCCAGCCCCAGACTGTTTATAGGGGACGGTGCTCACTCCAGCCCCAGACTGTGTATTGGTGACAGTGCTCACTCCAGACTGTGTATACGGGACGGTGCTCACTCCAGACCCAGACTGTGTATAGGGGACGGTGATCACGCCAGCCCCAGACTCTGTATAGGGGACGGTGCTCACTCCAGCTCCAGACTGTGTATAGGGGACGGTGCTCACTCCAGCTCCAGACTGTGTATTGGGGACGGTGATCACTCCAGCCCCAGACAGTGTATAGGGGACGGTGCTCAATCCAGCTCCAGTCTGTGTATAGGGGACGGTGCTCACTCCAGCTCCAGACTGTGTATAGGGGACGGTTCTCACTCCAGCCCCAGACTGTGTATAGGGGACGGTGCTCACTCCAGCCCCAGACTGTGTATAGGGGACGGTGCTCACTCCAGCTCCAGACTGTGTATAGGGGACGGTGCTCACTCCAGACTGTGTATAGGGGACGGTGCTCACTCCAGCTCCAGACTGAGTATAGGGGACTGTGCTCACTCCAGCACCAGACTGTGTATAGGGGACAGTGCTCACTCCAGCTCCAGACTGTGTATAGCGGACGGTGCTCACTCCAGACTCTGTATAGGGGACGGTGCTCACTCCAGCCCCGGACTGTGTATAGGGGACAGTGCTGATGCCAGCCCCAGGCTGTGTATAGGGGACAGTGCTCACTCCAGTCCCTGACTGTGTACTGGGGACGGTGCTCACTCCAGACTGTGTATAGGGGACAGTGCTCACTCCAGACCCAGACAGTGTATAGGGAACGGTGCTCACTCCCGCCCCATACTGTGTATAGGGGACGGTGCACACTCCAGACTGTGTATAGGGGACGGTGCTCACACCAGCTCCAGACTGTGTATAGGGGACAGTGCTCACTCCAGCCCCAGACTGTGTATAGGGGACGGTGCTCTCTCCAGCTCCAGACAGTTTATAGGGGACGGTGCTCACTCCAGCCCCAGACTGTGTATAGGGGACGGTGCTCACTCCAGCCCCAGACTGTGTATGGGGACGGAGCTCACTCCAGCCCCAGACTGTGTATAGGGGACGGTGCTCACTCCAGCACCAGACTGTGTATAGGGGAAGGTGCTCACTCCAGCTCCAGACTGTGTATAGGGGACGGTGCTCACTCCAGCCCCAGACTGTGTATAGGGGAAGGTGCTCACTCCAGCTCCAGACTGTGTATATGGGACGGTGCTCACTCCAGCTCCAGACTGTGTATAGGGGACGGTGCTCACACCAGCCCCAGACTGTGTATAGTAGACGGTGCTCAAACCAGCCCCAGACTGTGTATAGCGGACGGTGCTCACTCCAGCCCCAGACTGTGTATAGGGGACGGTGCTCACTCCAGACAGTGCATAGGGGACGGTGCTCACTCCGGCCCCAGACTGTGTAAAGGGGGCGGTGCTCACTCCAGCCCCAGACTGTGTATAGGGGACGGTGCTCACTCCAGCCTCAGACTGTGTGTAGGGGACGGTGCTCACTCCAGCTCCAGACTGTGTATAGGGGACGGTGCTCACTCCAGCTCCAGTCTGTTTATTTGGGACGGTGCTCACTCCAGCCCCAGACTGTTTATAGGGCACGGTGCTCACTCCAGCCCCAGACTGTGTATAGGGGACATTGCTCACTCCAGACTGTGTATACAGGACGGTGCTCACTCCAGACCCAGACTGTGTATAGGGGACGGTGATCACGCCAGCCCCAGATTCTGTATAGGGGACGGTGCTCACTCCAGTTCCAGACTGTGTATAGGGGACGGTGCTCACTCCAGCTCCAGACTGTGTATAGGGGACGGTGATCACTTCAGCCCCAGACAGTGTATAGGGGACGGTGCTCAATCCAGCTCCAGACTGTGTATAGGGGACGGTGCTCACTCCAGCTCCAGACTGTGTATAGGGGACGGGGCTCACTCCAGCCCCAGACTGTGTATAGGGGACGGTGCTCACTCCAGCCCCAGACTGTGTATAGGGGACGGTGCTCACTCCAGCTCCAGACTGTGTATAGGGGACGGTGCTCACTCCAGACTGTGTATAGGGGACGGTGCTCACTCCAGCTCCAGACTGAGTATAGGGGACTGTGCTCACTCCAGCACCAGACTGTGTATAAGGAACAGTGCTCACTCCAGCTCCAGACTGTGTATAGCGGATGGTGCTCACTCCAGACTCTGTATAGGGGACGGTGCTCACTCCAGCCCCAGACTGTTTATAGGGGACAGTGCTGACGCCAGCCCCAGGCTGTGTATAGGGGACAGTGCTCACTCCAGCCCCAGACTGTGTATAGGGGACGGTGCTCACTCCAGCCCCAGACTGTGTATGGGGACGGAGCTCACTCCAGCCCCAGACTGTGTACAGGGGACGGTGCTCACTCCAGCACCAGACTGTGTATAGGGGACGGTGCTCACTCCAGCCCCAGACTGTGTATAGGGGAAGGTGCTCATTCCAGCTCCAGACTGTGTATATGGGACGGTGCTCACTCCAGCTCCAGACTGTGTATAGGGGACGGTGCTCACTCCAGCCCCAGACTGTGTATAGTAGACGGTGCTCACTCCAGCCCCAGACTGTGTACAGCGGACGGTGCTCACTCCAGCCCCAGACTGTGCATAGGGGACGGTGCTCACTCCAGCCCCAGACTGTGTATCGGGGACGGTGCTCACTCCAGCCTCAGACTGCGTATAGGGGACGGTGCTCACACCAGCCCCAGACTGTGTATAGGGGACCGTGCTCACACCAGCTCCAGACTGTATATAGGGGACGGTGCTCACTCCAGCTCCAAACTGTGTATAGAGGACGGTGCTCACTCCAGCCTCACACTGTGTACAGCGGACGGTGCTCACTCCAGCCTCAGACTGTGCACAGGTGACGGTGCTCACTCCAGCCCCAGACTGTGTATAGGGGACGGTGCTCACTCCAGACTGTGTATAGGGGACGGTGCTCACTCCAGCCCCAGACTGTGTGTCGGTGATGGTGCTCACTCCAGCCACAGACTGTGTATAGGGGACAGTGCTCACTCCAGTCCCAGACTGTGTATAGGGGACGGTGCTCACTCCAGCCCCAGACTGTGTATAGGGGACGGTGCTCACTCCAGCCCCAGACTGTGTAGAGGGGACGGTGCTCACTCCAGCCCCAGACTGTGTATAGGGGACGGTGCTCACTCCAGACTGTGTATAGGGGACGGTGCTCACTCCAGACTGTGTATAGGGGACGGTGCTCACTCCAGCCCCAGACTGTGTATAGGGGATGGTGCTCACTCCAGCCCCAGACTGTGTATAGGGGACGGTGCTCAATCCAGCTCCAGACTGTGTATAGGGGACGGTGCTCACTCCAGACTGTGTAGAGGGGACGGTGCTCACTCCAGACTGTGTATAGGGGACGCTGCTCTCTCCAGCCCCAGACTGTGTATAGGGGACGGTGCTCACTCCAGACAGTGCATAGGGGACTGTGCTCACTCCAGCCCCAGACTGTGTATAGGGGACGGTGCTCACTCCAGCCCCTGACTGTGTATAGGGGACGGTGCTCACTCCAGCCCCAGACTGTGTATAGGGGACGGTGCTCACTCCAGCCTCAGACTGTGTGTAGGGGACGGTGCTCACTCCAGCTCCAGACTGTGTATAGGGGACGGTGCTCACTCCAGCTCCAGTCTGTTTATTTGGGACGGTGCTCAATCCAGCCCCAGACTGTTTATAGGGGACGGTGCTCACACCAGCCCCAGACTGTGTATTGGTGACAGTGCTCACTCCAGACTGTGTATACGGGACGGTGCTCACTCCAGACCCAGACTGTGTATAGGGGACGGTGATCACGCCAGCCCCAGACTCTGTATAGAGGACGGTGCTCACTCCAGCTCCAGACTGTGTATAGGGGACGGTGCTCACTCCAGCTCCAGACTGTGTATTGGGGATGGTGATCACTCCAGCCCCAGACAGTGTATAGGGGACGGTGCTCAATCCAGCTCCAGTCTGTGTATAGGGGAC
The DNA here is from genome assembly GCF_052327205.1 of Somniosus microcephalus. Classification (NCBI taxonomy): domain Eukaryota; kingdom Metazoa; phylum Chordata; class Chondrichthyes; order Squaliformes; family Somniosidae; genus Somniosus; species Somniosus microcephalus. The sequence goes on along the minus strand of NW_028225179.1, from coordinate 66,584,918 downwards.
GGTGCTCACTCCAGCTCCAGACTGTGTATAGGGGACGGTTCTCACACCAGCCCCAGACTGTGTATAGGGGACGGTGCTCACTCCAGCCCCAGACTGTGTATAGGGGACGGTGCTCACTCCAGCTCCAGACTGTGTATAGGGGACGGTGCTCACTCCAGACTGTGTATAGGGGACGGTGCTCACTCCAGCTCCAGACTGAGTATAGGGGACTGTGCTCACTCCAGCACCAGACTGTGTATAGGGGACAGTGCTCACTCCAGCTCCAGACTGTGTATAGCGGACGGTGCTCACTCCAGAATCTGTATAGGGGACAGTGCTCACTCCAGCCCCGGACTGTGTATAGGGGACAGTGCTGACGCCAGCCCCAGGCTGTGTATAGGGGACAGTGCTCACTCCAGTCCCTGACTGTGTACTGGGGACGGTGCTCACTCCAGACTGTGTATAGGGGACAGTGCTCACTCCAGACCCAGACTGTGTATAGGGAACGGTGCTCACTCCCGCCCCATACTGTGTATAGGGGATGGTGCGCACTCCAGACTGTGTATAGGGGACGGTGCTCACACCAGCTCCAGACTGTGTATAGGGGACGGTGCTCTCTCCAGCCCCAGACTGTGTATAGGGGACGGTGCTCACTCCAGACAGTGCATAGGGGACGGTGCTCACTCCAGCCCCAGACTGTGTATAGGGGACGGTGCTCACTCCAGCCCCAGACTGTGAATAGGGGACGGTGCTCACTCCAGCCCCAGACTGTGTATAGGGGACGGTGCTCACTCCAGCCTCAGACTGTGTGTAGGGGACGGTGCTCACTCCAGCTCCAGACTGTGTATAGGGGACGGTGCTCACTCCAGCTCCAGTCTGTTTATTTGGGACGGTGCTCACTCCAGCCCCAGACTGTTTATAGGGGACGGTGCTCACTCCAGCCCCAGACTGTGTATTGGTGACAGTGCTCACTCCAGACTGTGTATACGGGACGGTGCTCACTCCAGACCCAGACTGTGTATAGGGGACGGTGATCACGCCAGCCCCAGACTCTGTATAGGGGACGGTGCTCACTCCAGCTCCAGACTGTGTATAGGGGACGGTGCTCACTCCAGCTCCAGACTGTGTATTGGGGACGGTGATCACTCCAGCCCCAGACAGTGTATAGGGGACGGTGCTCAATCCAGCTCCAGTCTGTGTATAGGGGACGGTGCTCACTCCAGCTCCAGACTGTGTATAGGGGACGGTTCTCACTCCAGCCCCAGACTGTGTATAGGGGACGGTGCTCACTCCAGCCCCAGACTGTGTATAGGGGACGGTGCTCACTCCAGCTCCAGACTGTGTATAGGGGACGGTGCTCACTCCAGACTGTGTATAGGGGACGGTGCTCACTCCAGCTCCAGACTGAGTATAGGGGACTGTGCTCACTCCAGCACCAGACTGTGTATAGGGGACAGTGCTCACTCCAGCTCCAGACTGTGTATAGCGGACGGTGCTCACTCCAGACTCTGTATAGGGGACGGTGCTCACTCCAGCCCCGGACTGTGTATAGGGGACAGTGCTGATGCCAGCCCCAGGCTGTGTATAGGGGACAGTGCTCACTCCAGTCCCTGACTGTGTACTGGGGACGGTGCTCACTCCAGACTGTGTATAGGGGACAGTGCTCACTCCAGACCCAGACAGTGTATAGGGAACGGTGCTCACTCCCGCCCCATACTGTGTATAGGGGACGGTGCACACTCCAGACTGTGTATAGGGGACGGTGCTCACACCAGCTCCAGACTGTGTATAGGGGACAGTGCTCACTCCAGCCCCAGACTGTGTATAGGGGACGGTGCTCTCTCCAGCTCCAGACAGTTTATAGGGGACGGTGCTCACTCCAGCCCCAGACTGTGTATAGGGGACGGTGCTCACTCCAGCCCCAGACTGTGTATGGGGACGGAGCTCACTCCAGCCCCAGACTGTGTATAGGGGACGGTGCTCACTCCAGCACCAGACTGTGTATAGGGGAAGGTGCTCACTCCAGCTCCAGACTGTGTATAGGGGACGGTGCTCACTCCAGCCCCAGACTGTGTATAGGGGAAGGTGCTCACTCCAGCTCCAGACTGTGTATATGGGACGGTGCTCACTCCAGCTCCAGACTGTGTATAGGGGACGGTGCTCACACCAGCCCCAGACTGTGTATAGTAGACGGTGCTCAAACCAGCCCCAGACTGTGTATAGCGGACGGTGCTCACTCCAGCCCCAGACTGTGTATAGGGGACGGTGCTCACTCCAGACAGTGCATAGGGGACGGTGCTCACTCCGGCCCCAGACTGTGTAAAGGGGGCGGTGCTCACTCCAGCCCCAGACTGTGTATAGGGGACGGTGCTCACTCCAGCCTCAGACTGTGTGTAGGGGACGGTGCTCACTCCAGCTCCAGACTGTGTATAGGGGACGGTGCTCACTCCAGCTCCAGTCTGTTTATTTGGGACGGTGCTCACTCCAGCCCCAGACTGTTTATAGGGCACGGTGCTCACTCCAGCCCCAGACTGTGTATAGGGGACATTGCTCACTCCAGACTGTGTATACAGGACGGTGCTCACTCCAGACCCAGACTGTGTATAGGGGACGGTGATCACGCCAGCCCCAGATTCTGTATAGGGGACGGTGCTCACTCCAGTTCCAGACTGTGTATAGGGGACGGTGCTCACTCCAGCTCCAGACTGTGTATAGGGGACGGTGATCACTTCAGCCCCAGACAGTGTATAGGGGACGGTGCTCAATCCAGCTCCAGACTGTGTATAGGGGACGGTGCTCACTCCAGCTCCAGACTGTGTATAGGGGACGGGGCTCACTCCAGCCCCAGACTGTGTATAGGGGACGGTGCTCACTCCAGCCCCAGACTGTGTATAGGGGACGGTGCTCACTCCAGCTCCAGACTGTGTATAGGGGACGGTGCTCACTCCAGACTGTGTATAGGGGACGGTGCTCACTCCAGCTCCAGACTGAGTATAGGGGACTGTGCTCACTCCAGCACCAGACTGTGTATAAGGAACAGTGCTCACTCCAGCTCCAGACTGTGTATAGCGGATGGTGCTCACTCCAGACTCTGTATAGGGGACGGTGCTCACTCCAGCCCCAGACTGTTTATAGGGGACAGTGCTGACGCCAGCCCCAGGCTGTGTATAGGGGACAGTGCTCACTCCAGCCCCAGACTGTGTATAGGGGACGGTGCTCACTCCAGCCCCAGACTGTGTATGGGGACGGAGCTCACTCCAGCCCCAGACTGTGTACAGGGGACGGTGCTCACTCCAGCACCAGACTGTGTATAGGGGACGGTGCTCACTCCAGCCCCAGACTGTGTATAGGGGAAGGTGCTCATTCCAGCTCCAGACTGTGTATATGGGACGGTGCTCACTCCAGCTCCAGACTGTGTATAGGGGACGGTGCTCACTCCAGCCCCAGACTGTGTATAGTAGACGGTGCTCACTCCAGCCCCAGACTGTGTACAGCGGACGGTGCTCACTCCAGCCCCAGACTGTGCATAGGGGACGGTGCTCACTCCAGCCCCAGACTGTGTATCGGGGACGGTGCTCACTCCAGCCTCAGACTGCGTATAGGGGACGGTGCTCACACCAGCCCCAGACTGTGTATAGGGGACCGTGCTCACACCAGCTCCAGACTGTATATAGGGGACGGTGCTCACTCCAGCTCCAAACTGTGTATAGAGGACGGTGCTCACTCCAGCCTCACACTGTGTACAGCGGACGGTGCTCACTCCAGCCTCAGACTGTGCACAGGTGACGGTGCTCACTCCAGCCCCAGACTGTGTATAGGGGACGGTGCTCACTCCAGACTGTGTATAGGGGACGGTGCTCACTCCAGCCCCAGACTGTGTGTCGGTGATGGTGCTCACTCCAGCCACAGACTGTGTATAGGGGACAGTGCTCACTCCAGTCCCAGACTGTGTATAGGGGACGGTGCTCACTCCAGCCCCAGACTGTGTATAGGGGACGGTGCTCACTCCAGCCCCAGACTGTGTAGAGGGGACGGTGCTCACTCCAGCCCCAGACTGTGTATAGGGGACGGTGCTCACTCCAGACTGTGTATAGGGGACGGTGCTCACTCCAGACTGTGTATAGGGGATGGTGCTCACGCCAGACTGTGTATACGGGACGGTGCTCACTCCAGCCCCACACTGAATATAGGGGACTGTGTTCACTCCAGCCCCAGACTGTGTATAGGGGACGGTGCTCACTCCAGCTCCAGACTGTGTATTGGGGACGGTGCTCACTCCAGCCCAAACTGTGTATAGGGGACGGTGCTCACTCCAGCCCCAGACTGTGTATACGGGACGGTGCTCACTCCAGCTCCAGACTGTGTATAGGGGACGGTGCTCACTCCAGACTGTGTATAGGGGAATGTGCTCACTCCAGCTCCAGACAGAGTATAGGGGACTGTGCTCACTCAAGCACCAGACTGTGTATAGGGGACAGTGCTCACTCCAGCTCCAGACTGTGTATAGCGGACGGTGCACACTCCAGACTCTGTATAGGGGACGGTGCTCACTCTAGCACCAGACTGTGTATAGGGGACAGTGCTGACGCCAGCCCCAGGCTGTTTATAGGGGACAGTGCTCACTCCAGTCCCTGGCTGTGTACTGGGGACGGTGCTCACTCCAGACTGTGTATAGGGGACAGTGCTCACTCCAGACCCAGACTGTGTTTAGGGGACGGTGCTCACTCCCGCCCCATACTGTGCATAGGGGATGGTGCGCACTCCAGCCCCAGACTGTTCATAGGGGACGGTGCTCACTCCAGCCCCAGACTGTTCATAGGGGACGGTGCTCACACCAGCTCCAGACTGTGTATAGGGGACAGTGCTCAATCCAGCCCCAGACTGTGTATAGGGGACGGTGCTCTCTCCAGCTCCAGACTGTGTATAGTGGACGGTGCTCACTCCAGCCCCAGACTGTTCATAGGGGACGGTGCTCACTCCAGCCCCAGACTGTGTATAGAGGACGGTGCTCACTCCAGCCCCAGACTGTGTATGGGGACGGAGCTCACTCCAGCCCCAGACTGTGTATAGGGGACGGTGCTCACTCCAGCACCAGACTCTGTATAGGGGACGGTGCTCACTCCAGCCCCAGACTGTGTATAGGGGAAGGTGCTCAATCCAGCTCCAGACTGTGTATATGGGACGGTGCTCACTCCAGCTCCAGACTGTGTATAGGGGACGGTGCTCACTCCAGCCCCAGACTGTGTATAGTAGACGGTGCTCACTCCAGCCCCAGACTGTGTACAGCGGACGGTGCTCACTCCAGCCCCAGACTGTGCATAGGGGACGGTGCTCACTCCAGCCCCAGACTGTGTATCGGGGACGGTGCTCACTCCAGCCTCAGACTGTGTATAGGGGACGGTGCTCAAACCAGCCCCAGACTGTGTATAGGGGACAGTGCTCACACCAGCTCCAGACTGTATATAGGGGACGGTGCTCACTCCAGCTCCAAACTGTGTATAGAGGACGGTGCTCATTCCAGCCCCAGACTCTGTATAGGGGACGGTGCTCACTCCAGCCCCAGACTGCGTATGGGGACGGAGCTCACTCCAGCCCCAGACTGTGTATAGGGGACGGTGCTCAATCCAGCACCAGACTGTGTATAGGGGACGGTGCTCACTCCAGCCCCAGACTGTGTATAGGGGAAGGTGCTCACTCCAGCTCCAGACTGTGTATATGGGACGGTGCTCACTCCAGCTCCAGACTGTGTATAGGGGACGGTGCTCACTCCAGCCCCAGACTGTGTATAGTAGACGGTGCTCACTCCAGCCCCAGACTGTGTACAGCGGATGGTGCTCACTCCAGCCCCAGACTGTGCATAGGGGACGGTGCTCACTCCAGCCCCAGACTGTGTATCGGGGACGGTGCTCACTCCAGCCTCAGACTGTGTATAGGGGACGGTGCTCACACCAGCCCCAGACTGTGAATAGGGGACGGTGCTCACTCCAGACTGTGTATAGGGGACGGTGCTCACTCCAGCCCCAGACTGTGTGTCGGGGATGGTGCTCACTCCAGCCACAGACTGTGTATAGGGGACAGTGCTCACTCCAGTACCAGACTGTGTATAGGGGACGGTGCTCACTCCAGCCCCAGACTGTGCATAGGGGACGGTGCTCACTCCAGCCCCAGACTGTGTAGAGGGGACGGTGCTCACTCCAGACTGTGTATAGGGGACGGTGCTCACTCCAGACTGTGTATAGGGGACGGTGCTCACTCCAGACGGTGTATACGGGACGGTGCTCACTCCAGCCCCACACTGCATATAGGGGACTGTGTTCACTCCAGCCCCAGACTGTGTATAGGGGACGGTGCTCACTCCAGCCCCAGACAGTGTATAGGGGAGGGTGCTCACTCCAGCCTCAGACTGTGTATAGGGGACCGTGCACACTCCAGCCCAAACTGTATATAGGGCATGGTGCTCACTCCAGCTCCAGACTGTGTATAGGGGACAGTGCTCACTCCAGCTCCAGACTCTGTATAGGGGACGGTGCTCACTTCAGCCCCAGACTGTGTATAGGGGACGGAGCTCACTCAAGCTCCAGACTGTGTATAGGGGACGGAGCTCACTCCAGCCCCAGACTGTGTATAGGGGATGGTGCTCACTCCAGCCCCAGACTGTGTATAGGGGACGGTGCTCACTCCAGCTCCAGACTGTGTATAGGGGACGGTGCTCACTCCAGACTGTGTAGAGGGGACGGTGCTCACTCCAGACTGTGTATAGGGGACGCTGCTCTCTCCAGCCCCAGACTGTGTATAGGGGACGGTGCTCACTCCAGACAGTGCATAGGGGACGGTGCTCACTCCAGCCCCAGACTGTGTATAGGGGACGGTGCTCACTCCAGCCCCTGACTGTGTATAGGGGACGGTGCTCACTCCAGCCCCAGACTGTGTATAGGGGACGGTGCTCACTCCAGCCTCAGACTGTGTGTAGGGGACGGTGCTCACTCCAGCTCCAGACTGTGTATAGGGGACGGTGCTCACTCCAGCTCCAGTCTGTTTATTTGGGACGGTGCTCAATCCAGCCCCAGACTGTTTATAGGGGACGGTGCTCACACCAGCCCCAGACTGTGTATTGGTGACAGTGCTCACTCCAGACTGTGTATACGGGACGGTGCTCACTCCAGACCCAGACTGTGTATAGGGGACGGTGATCACGCCAGCCCCAGACTCTGTATAGGGGACGGTGCTCACTCCAGCTCCAGACTGTGTATAGGGGACGGTGCTCACTCCAGCTCCAGACTGTGTATTGGGGATGGTGATCACTCCAGCCCCAGACAGTGTATAGGGGACGGTGCTCAATCCAGCTCCAGTCTGTGTATAGGGGACGGTGCTCACTCCAGCTCCAGACTGTGTATAGGGGACGGTTCTCACTCCAGCCCCAGACTGTGTATAGGGGACGGTGCTCACTCCAGCCCCAGACTGTGTATAGGGGACGGTGCTCACTCCAGCTCCAGACTGTGTATAGGGGACGGTGCTCACTCCAGACTGTGTATAGGGGACGGTGCTCACTCCAGCTCCAGACTGAGTATAGGGGACTGTGCTCACTCCAGCACCAGACTGTGTATAGGGGACAGTGCTCACTCCAGCTCCAGACTGTGTATAGCGGACGGTGCTCACTCCAGACTCTGTATAGGGGACAGTGCTCACTCCAGCCCCGGACTGTGTATAGGGGACACTGCTGACGCCAGCCCCAGGCTGTGTATAGGGGACAGTGCTCACTCCAGTCCCTGACTGTGTACTGGGGACGGTGCTCACTCCAGACTGTGTATAGGGGACAGTGCTCACTCCAGACCCAGACTGTGTATAGGGAACGGTGCTCACTCCCGCCCCATACTGTGTATAGGGGATGGTGCGCACTCCAGACTGTGTATAGGGGACGGTGCTCACACCAGCTCCAGACTGTGTATAGGGGACGGTGCTCTCTCCAGCCCCAGACTGTGTATAGGGGACGGTGCTCACTCCAGACAGTGCATAGGGGATGGTGCTCACTCCAGCCCCAGACTGTGTATAGGGGACGGTGCTCACTCCAGCCCCAGACTGTGAATAGGGGACGGTGCTCACTCCAGCCCCAGACTGTGTATAGGGGACGGTGCTCACTCCAGCCTCAGACTGTGTGTAGGGGACGGTGCTCACTCCAGCTCCAGACTGTGTATAGGGGACGGTGCTCACTCCAGCTCCAGTCTGTTTATTTGGGACGGTGCTCACTCCAGCCCCAGACTGTTTATAGGGGACGGTGCTCACTCCAGCCCCAGACTGTGTATTGGTGACAGTGCTCACTCCAGACTGCGTATACGGGACGGTGCTCACTCCAGACCCAGACTGTGTATAGGGGACGGTGATCACGGCAGCCCCAGACTCTGTATAGGGGACGGTGCTCACTCCAGCTCCAGACTGTGTATAGGGGACGGTGCTCACTCCAGCTCCAGACTGTGTATTGGGGACGGTGATCACTCCAGCCCCAGACAGTGTATAGGGGACGGTGCTCAATCCAGCTCCAGTCTGTGTATAGGGGACGGTGCTCACTCCAGCTCCAGACTGTGTATAGGGGACGGTTCTCACTCCAGCCCCAGACTGTGTATAGGGGACGGTGCTCACTCCAGCCCCAGACTGTGTATAGGGGACGGTGCTCACTCCAGCTCCAGACTGTGTATAGGGGACGGTGCTCACTCCAGACTGTGTATAGGGGACGGTGCTCACTCCAGCTCCAGACTGAGTATAGGGGACTGTGCTCACTCCAGCACCAGACTGTGTATAGGGGACAGTGCTCACTCCAGCTCCAGACTGTGTATAGCGGACGGTGCTCACTCCAGACTCTGTATAGGGGACGGTGCTCACTCCAGCCCCGGACTGTGTATAGGGGACAGTGCTGATGCCAGCCCCAGGCTGTGTATAGGGGACAGTGCTCACTCCAGTCCCTGACTGTGTACTGGGGACGGTGCTCACTCCAGACTGTGTATAGGGGACAGTGCTCACTCCAGACCCAGACTGTGTATAGGGAACGGTGCTCACTCCCGCCCCATACTGTGTATAGGGGACGGTGCACACTCCAGACTGTGTATAGGGGACGGTGCTCACACCAGCTCCAGACTGTGTATAGGGGACAGTGCTCACTCCAGCCCCAGACTGTGTATAGGGGACGGTGCTCTCTCCAGCTCCAGACAGTTTATAGGGGACGGTGCTCACTCCAGCCCCAGACTGTGTATAGGGGACGGTGCTCACTCCAGCCCCAGACTGTGTATGGGGACGGAGCTCACTCCAGCCCCAGACTGTGTATAGGGGACGGTGCTCACTCCAGCACCAGACTGTGTATAGGGGACGGTGCTCACTCCAGCCCCAGACTGTGTATAGGGGAAGGTGCTCACTCCAGCTCCAGACTGTGTATATGGGACGGTGCTCACTCCAGCTCCAGACTGTGTATAGGGGACGGTGCTCACACCAGCCCCAGACTGTGTATAGTAGACGGTGCTCAAACCAGCCCCAGACTGTGTATAGCGGACGGTGCTCACTCCAGCCCCAGACTGTGTATAGGGGACGGTGCTCACTCCAGACAGTGCATAGGGGACGGTGCTCACTCCGGCCCCAGACTGTGTAAAGGGGGCGGTGCTCACTCCAGCCCCAGACTGTGTATAGGGGACGGTGCTCACTCCAGCCTCAGACTGTGTGTAGGGGACGGTGCTCACTCCAGCTCCAGACTGTGTATAGGGGACGGTGCTCACTCCAGCTCCAGTCTGTTTATTTGGGACGGTGCTCACTCCAGCCCCAGACTGTTTATAGGGCACGGTGCTCACTCCAGCCCCAGACTGTGTATAGGGGACATTGCTCACTCCAGAATGTGTATACGGGACGGTGCTCACTCCAGACCCAGACTGTGTATAGGGGACGGTGATCACGCCAGCCCCAGATTCTGTATAGGGGACGGTGCTCACTCCAGTTCCAGACTGTGTATAGGGGACGGTGCTCACTCCAGCTCCAGACTGTGTATAGGGGACGGTGATCACTTCAGCCCCAGACAGTGTATAGGGGACGGTGCTCAATCCAGCTCCAGACTGTGTATAGGGGACGGTGCTCACTCCAGCTCCAGACTGTGTATAGGGGACGGGGCTCACTCCAGCCCCAGACTGTGTATAGGGGACGGTGCTCACTCCAGCCCCAGACTGTGTATAGGGGACGGTGCTCACTCCAGCTCCAGACTGTGTATAGGGGACGGTGCTCACTCCAGACTGTGTATAGGGGACGGTGCTCACTCCAGCTCCAGACTGAGTATAGGGGACTGTGCTCACTCCAGCACCAGACTGTGTATAAGGAACAGTGCTCACTCCAGCTCCAGACTGTGTATAGCGGATGGTGCTCACTCCAGACTCTGTATAGGGGACGGTGCTCACTCCAGCCCCAGACTGTGTATAGGGGACAGTGCTGACGCCAGCCCCAGGCTGTGTATAGGGGACAGTGCTCACTCCAGTCCCTGACTGTGTACTGGGGACGGTGCTCACTCCACACTGTGTATAGGGGACAGTGCTCACTCCAGACGCAGACTGTGTATAGGGGACGGTGCTCACTCCCGCCCCATACTGTGTATAGGGGATGGTGCGCACTCCAGACTGTGTATAGGGGACGGTGCTCACACCAGCTCCAGACTGTGTATAGGGGACAGTGCTCACTCCAGCCCCAGACGGTGTATAGGGGACGGTGCTCTCTCCAGCTCCAGACTGTGTGTAGGGGACGGTGCTCACTCCAGCCCCAGACTGTTTATAGGGGAATGTGCTCACTCCAGCCCCAGACTGTGAATAGGGGACGGTGCTCACTCCAGCCCCAGACTGTGTATGGGGACGGAGCTCACTCCAGCCCCAGACTGTGTATAGGGGACGGTGCTCACTCCAGCACCAGACTGTGTATAGGGGACGGTGCTCACTCCAGCCCCAGACTGTGTATAGGGGAAGGTGCTCACTCCAGCTCCAGACTGTGTATATGGGACGGTGCTCACTCCAGCTCCAGACTGTGTATAGGGGACGGTGCTCACTCCAGCCCCAGACTGTGTATAGTAGACGGTGCTCACTCCAGCCCCAGACTGTGTACAGCGGACGGTGCTCACTCCAGCACCAGACTGTGTATAGGGGACTGTGCTCACTCCAGCCCCAGACTGTGTATCGGGGACGGTGCTCACTCCAGCCTCTGACTGTGTAGAGGGGACGGTGCTCACACCAGCCCCAGACTGTGTATAGGGGACAGTGCTCACTCCAGCTCCAGACTGTTCATAGGGGACGGTGCTCACTCCAGCTCCAAACTGTGTATAGGGGACGGTGCTCACTCCAGCCCCACACTGTGTATCGCGGACGGTGCTCACTCCAGCCTCAGACTGTGCACAGGTGACGGTGCTCACTCCAGCCCCAGACTGTGTATAGGGGACGGTGCTCACTCCAGACTGTGTATAGGGGACGGTGCTCACTCCAGCCCCAGACTGTGTATCGGGGATGGTGCTCACTCCAGCCACAGACTGTGTATAGGGGACAGTGCTCACTCCAGTCCCAGACTGTGTGTAGGGGACGGTGCTCACTCCAGCCCCAGACTGTGTATAGGGGACGGTGCTCACTCCAGCCCCAGACTGTGTATAGGGGACGGTGCTCACTCCAGCCCCAGCCTGTGTATAGGGGACGGTGCTCACTCCAGACTGTGTATAGCGGACGGTGCTCACTCCAGACTGTGTATAGGGGACGGTGCTCACTCCAGACTGTGTATACGGGACGGTGCTCACTCCAGCCCCACACTGCATATAGGGGACTGTGTTCACTCCAGCCCCAGACTGTGTATAGGGGACGGTGCTCACTCCAGCCCCAGACTGTGTATAGGGGAGGGTGCTCACTCCAGCCTCAGACTGTGTATAGGGGACCGTGCACACTCCAGCCCAGACTGTATATAGGGAACGGTGCTCACTCCAGCTCCAGACTGTGTATAGGGGACAGTGCTCACTCCAGCTCCAGACTCTGTATAGGGGACGGTGCTCACTTCAGCCCCAGACTGTGTAAAGGGGACGGAGCTCACTCAAGCTCCAGACTGTGTATAGGGGACGGTGCTCACTCCAGCCCCAGACTGTGTATAGGGGATGGTGCTCACTCCAGCCCCAGACTGTGTATAGGGGATGGTGCTCACTCCAGCCCCAGACTGTGTATAGGGGACGGTGCTCCCTCCAGCCCCAGACTGTGTATCTGGGACGGTGCTCACTCCAGACTGTGTAGAGGGGACGGTGCTCACTCCAGACTGTGTATAGGGGACGGTGCTCTCTCCAACCCCAGACTGTGTATAGGGGACGGTGCTCACTCCAGACAGTGCATAGGGGACGGTGCTCACTCCAGCCCCAAACTGTGTATAGGGGACGGTGCTCACTCCAGCCACAGACTGTGTATAGGGGACGGTGCTCACTCCAGCCCCAGACTGTGCATAGGGGGCGGTGCTCACTCCAGCCTCAGACTGTGTGTAGGGGACGGTGCTCACTCCAGCTCCAGACTGTGTATAGGGGACGGTGCTCACTCCAGCTCTAGTCTGTTTATTTGGGACGGTGCTCACTCCAGCCCCAGACTGTTTATAGGGGACGGTGCTCACTCCAGCCCCAGACTGTGTATAGGGGACAGTGCTCACTCCAGACTGTGTATACGGGACGGTGCTCACTCCAGACCCAGACTGTGTATAGGGGACGGTGATCACGCCAGCCCCAGACTCTGTATAGGGGACGGTGCTCACTCCAGCTCCAGACTGTGTATAGGGGACGGTGCTCACTCCAGCTCCAGACTGTGTATAGGGGACGGTGATCACTCCAGCTCCAGTCTGTTTATTTGGGACGGTGCTCACTCCAGCCCCAGACTGTTTATAGGGGACGGTGCTCACTCCAGCCCCAGACTGTGTATAGGGGACACTGCTCACTCCAGACTGTGTATACGGGACGGTGCTCACTCCAGACCCAGACTGTGTATAGGGGACGGTGATCACGCCAGCCCCAGACTCTGTATAGGGGACGGTGCTCACTCCAGCTCCAGACTGTGTATAGGGGACGGTGCTCACTCCAGCTCCAGACTGTGTATAGGGGACGGTGATCACTCCAGCCCCAGACAGTGTATAGGGGACGGTGCTCAATCCAGCTCCAGACTGTGTATAGGGGACGGTGCTCACTCCAGCTCCAGACTGTGTATAGAGGACGGTGCTCACTCCAGCCCCAGACTGTGTATAGGGGACGGTGCTCACTCCAGCCCCAGACTGTGTATAGGGGACGGTGCTCACTCCAGCTCCAGACTGTGTATAGGGGACGGTGCTCACTCCAGACTGTGTATAGGGGACGGTGCTCACTCCAGCTCCAGACTGTGTATAGGGGACTGTGCTCACTCCAGCACCAGACTGTGTATAGGGGACAGTGCTCACTCCAGCTCCAGACTGTGTATAGCGGACGGTGCTCACTCCAGACTCTGTATAGGGGACGGTGCTCACTCCAGCCACAGACTGTGTATAGGGGACGGTGCTGACGCCAGCCCCAGGCTGTGTATAGGGGACAGTGCTCACTCCAGTCCCTGACTGTGTACTGGGGACGGTGCTCACTCCAGACTGTGTATAGGGGACAGTGCTCACTCCAGACCCAGACTGTGTATAGGGAACAATCCTCACTCCCGCCCCATACTGTGTATAGGGGACGGTGCGCACTCCAGACTGTGTATAGGGGACGGTGCTCACACCAGCTCCAGACTGTGTATAGGGGACAGTGCTCACTCCAGCCCCAGACTGTGTATAGGGGACGGTGCTCTCTCCAGCTCCAGACTGTGTATAGGGGACGGTGCTCACTCCAGCCCCAGACTGTTTATAGGGGACGGTGCTCACTCCAGCCCCAGACTGTGTATAGGGGACGGTGCTCACTCCAGCCCCAGACTGTGTATGGGGACGGAGCTCACTCCAGCACCAGTCTGTGTATAGGGGACGGTGCTCACTCCAGCCCCAGACTGTGTATAGGGGACGGTGCTCACTCCAGCCCCAGACTGTGTATGGGGACGGAGCTCACTCCAGCACCAGACTGTGTATAGGGGACGGTGCTCACTCCAGCCCCAGACTGTGTATGGGGACGGAGCTCACTCCAGCCCCAGACTGTGTATAGGGGACGGTGCTCACTCCAGCACCAGACTGTGTATAGGGGACGGTGCTCACTCCAGCACCAGACTGTGTATAGGGGACGGTGCTCACTCCAGCCCCAGACAGTGTATAGGGGAGGGTGCTCACTCCAGCCTCAGACTGTGTATAGGGGACCGTGCACACTCCAGCCCAAACTGTATATCGGGCATGGTGCTCACTCCAGCTCCAGACTGTGTATAGGGGACAGTGCTCACTCCAGCTCCAGACTCTGTATAGGGGACGGTGCTCACTTCAGCCCCAGACTGTGTATAGGGGACGGAGCTCACTCAAGCTCCAGACTGTGTATAGGGGACGGAGCTCACTCCAGCCCCAGACTGTGTATAGGGGATGGTGCTCACTCCAGCCCCAGACTGTGTATAGGGGACGGTGCTCACTCCAGCTCCAGACTGTGTATAGGGGACGGTGCTCACTCCAGACTGTGTAGAGGGGACGGTGCTCACTCCAGACTGTGTATAGGGGACGCTGCTCTCTCCAGCCCCAGACTGTGTATAGGGGACGGTGCTCACTCCAGACAGTGCATAGGGGACGGTGCTCACTCCAGCCCCAGACTGTGTATAGGGGACGGTGCTCACTCCAGCCCCTGACTGTGTATAGGGGACGGTGCTCACTCCAGCCCCAGACTGTGTATAGGGGACGGTGCTCACTCCAGCCTCAGACTGTGTGTAGGGGACGGTGCTCACTCCAGCTCCAGACTGTGTATAGGGGACGGTGCTCACTCCAGCTCCAGTCTGTTTATTTGGGACGGTGCTCAATCCAGCCCCAGACTGTTTATAGGGGACGGTGCTCACACCAGCCCCAGACTGTGTATTGGTGACAGTGCTCACTCCAGACTGTGTATACGGGACGGTGCTCACTCCAGACCCAGACTGTGTATAGGGGACGGTGATCACGCCAGCCCCAGACTCTGTATAGGGGACGGTGCTCACTCCAGCTCCAGACTGTGTATAGGGGACGGTGCTCACTCCAGCTCCAGACTGTGTATTGGGGATGGTGATCACTCCAGCCCCAGACAGTGTATAGGGGACGGTGCTCAATCCAGCTCCAGTCTGTGTATAGGGGACGGTGCTCACTCCAGCTCCAGACTGTGTATAGGGGACGGTTCTCACTCCAGCCCCAGACTGTGTATAGGGGACGGTGCTCACTCCAGCCCCAGACTGTGTATAGGGGACGGTGCTCACTCCAGCTCCAGACTGTGTATAGGGGACGGTGCTCACTCCAGACTGTGTATAGGGGACGGTGCTCACTCCAGCTCCAGACTGAGTATAGGGGACTGTGCTCACTCCAGCACCAGACTGTGTATAGGGGACAGTGCTCACTCCAGCTCCAGACTGTGTATAGCGGACGGTGCTCACTCCAGACTCTGTATAGGGGACAGTGCTCACTCCAGCCCCGGACTGTGTATAGGGGACACTGCTGACGCCAGCCCCAGGCTGTGTATAGGGGACAGTGCTCACTCCAGTCCCTGACTGTGTACTGGGGACGGTGCTCACTCCAGACTGTGTATAGGGGACAGTGCTCACTCCAGACCCAGACTGTGTATAGGGAACGGTGCTCACTCCCGCCCCATACTGTGTATAGGGGATGGTGCGCACTCCAGACTGTGTATAGGGGACGGTGCTCACACCAGCTCCAGACTGTGTATAGGGGACGGTGCTCTCTCCAGCCCCAGACTGTGTATAGGGGACGGTGCTCACTCCAGACAGTGCATAGGGGATGGTGCTCACTCCAGCCCCAGACTGTGTATAGGGGACGGTGCTCACTCCAGCCCCAGACTGTGAATAGGGGACGGTGCTCACTCCAGCCCCAGACTGTGTATAGGGGACGGTGCTCACTCCAGCCTCAGACTGTGTGTAGGGGACGGTGCTCACTCCAGCTCCAGACTGTGTATAGGGGACGGTGCTCACTCCAGCTCCAGTCTGTTTATTTGGGACGGTGCTCACTCCAGCCCCAGACTGTTTATAGGGGACGGTGCTCACTCCAGCCCCAGACTGTGTATTGGTGACAGTGCTCACTCCAGACTGCGTATACGGGACGGTGCTCACTCCAGACCCAGACTGTGTATAGGGGACGGTGATCACGGCAGCCCCAGACTCTGTATAGGGGACGGTGCTCACTCCAGCTCCAGACTGTGTATAGGGGACGGTGCTCACTCCAGCTCCAGACTGTGTATTGGGGACGGTGATCACTCCAGCCCCAGACAGTGTATAGGGGACGGTGCTCAATCCAGCTCCAGTCTGTGTATAGGGGACGGTGCTCACTCCAGCTCCAGACTGTGTATAGGGGACGGTTCTCACTCCAGCCCCAGACTGTGTATAGGGGACGGTGCTCACTCCAGCCCCAGACTGTGTATAGGGGACGGTGCTCACTCCAGCTCCAGACTGTGTATAGGGGACGGTGCTCACTCCAGACTGTGTATAGGGGACGGTGCTCACTCCAGCTCCAGACTGAGTATAGGGGACTGTGCTCACTCCAGCACCAGACTGTGTATAGGGGACAGTGCTCACTCCAGCTCCAGACTGTGTATAGCGGACGGTGCTCACTCCAGACTCTGTATAGGGGACGGTGCTCACTCCAGCCCCGGACTGTGTATAGGGGACAGTGCTGATGCCAGCCCCAGGCTGTGTATAGGGGACAGTGCTCACTCCAGTCCCTGACTGTGTACTGGGGACGGTGCTCACTCCAGACTGTGTATAGGGGACAGTGCTCACTCCAGACCCAGACTGTGTATAGGGAACGGTGCTCACTCCCGCCCCATACTGTGTATAGGGGACGGTGCACACTCCAGACTGTGTATAGGGGACGGTGCTCACACCAGCTCCAGACTGTGTATAGGGGACAGTGCTCACTCCAGCCCCAGACTGTGTATAGGGGACGGTGCTCTCTCCAGCTCCAGACAGTTTATAGGGGACGGTGCTCACTCCAGCCCCAGACTGTGTATAGGGGACGGTGCTCACTCCAGCCCCAGACTGTGTATGGGGACGGAGCTCACTCCAGCCCCAGACTGTGTATAGGGGACGGTGCTCACTCCAGCACCAGACTGTGTATAGGGGACGGTGCTCACTCCAGCCCCAGACTGTGTATAGGGGAAGGTGCTCACTCCAGCTCCAGACTGTGTATATGGGACGGTGCTCACTCCAGCTCCAGACTGTGTATAGGGGACGGTGCTCACACCAGCCCCAGACTGTGTATAGTAGACGGTGCTCAAACCAGCCCCAGACTGTGTATAGCGGACGGTGCTCACTCCAGCCCCAGACTGTGTATAGGGGACGGTGCTCACTCCAGACAGTGCATAGGGGACGGTGCTCACTCCGGCCCCAGACTGTGTAAAGGGGGCGGTGCTCACTCCAGCCCCAGACTGTGTATAGGGGACGGTGCTCACTCCAGCCTCAGACTGTGTGTAGGGGACGGTGCTCACTCCAGCTCCAGACTGTGTATAGGGGACGGTGCTCACTCCAGCTCCAGTCTGTTTATTTGGGACGGTGCTCACTCCAGCCCCAGACTGTTTATAGGGCACGGTGCTCACTCCAGCCCCAGACTGTGTATAGGGGACATTGCTCACTCCAGAATGTGTATACGGGACGGTGCTCACTCCAGACCCAGACTGTGTATAGGGGACGGTGATCACGCCAGCCCCAGATTCTGTATAGGGGACGGTGCTCACTCCAGTTCCAGACTGTGTATAGGGGACGGTGCTCACTCCAGCTCCAGACTGTGTATAGGGGACGGTGATCACTTCAGCCCCAGACAGTGTATAGGGGACGGTGCTCAATCCAGCTCCAGACTGTGTATAGGGGACGGTGCTCACTCCAGCTCCAGACTGTGTATAGGGGACGGGGCTCACTCCAGCCCCAGACTGTGTATAGGGGACGGTGCTCACTCCAGCCCCAGACTGTGTATAGGGGACGGTGCTCACTCCAGCTCCAGACTGTGTATAGGGGACGGTGCTCACTCCAGACTGTGTATAGGGGACGGTGCTCACTCCAGCTCCAGACTGAGTATAGGGGACTGTGCTCACTCCAGCACCAGACTGTGTATAAGGAACAGTGCTCACTCCAGCTCCAGACTGTGTATAGCGGATGGTGCTCACTCCAGACTCTGTATAGGGGACGGTGCTCACTCCAGCCCCAGACTGTGTATAGGGGACAGTGCTGACGCCAGCCCCAGGCTGTGTATAGGGGACAGTGCTCACTCCAGTCCCTGACTGTGTACTGGGGACGGTGCTCACTCCACACTGTGTATAGGGGACAGTGCTCACTCCAGACGCAGACTGTGTATAGGGGACGGTGCTCACTCCCGCCCCATACTGTGTATAGGGGATGGTGCGCACTCCAGACTGTGTATAGGGGACGGTGCTCACACCAGCTCCAGACTGTGTATAGGGGACAGTGCTCACTCCAGCCCCAGACGGTGTATAGGGGACGGTGCTCTCTCCAGCTCCAGACTGTGTGTAGGGGACGGTGCTCACTCCAGCCCCAGACTGTTTATAGGGGAATGTGCTCACTCCAGCCCCAGACTGTGAATAGGGGACGGTGCTCACTCCAGCCCCAGACTGTGTATGGGGACGGAGCTCACTCCAGCCCCAGACTGTGTATAGGGGACGGTGCTCACTCCAGCACCAGACTGTGTATAGGGGACGGTGCTCACTCCAGCCCCAGACTGTGTATAGGGGAAGGTGCTCACTCCAGCTCCAGACTGTGTATATGGGACGGTGCTCACTCCAGCTCCAGACTGTGTATAGGGGACGGTGCTCACTCCAGCCCCAGACTGTGTATAGTAGACGGTGCTCACTCCAGCCCCAGACTGTGTACAGCGGACGGTGCTCACTCCAGCACCAGACTGTGTATAGGGGACTGTGCTCACTCCAGCCCCAGACTGTGTATCGGGGACGGTGCTCACTCCAGCCTCTGACTGTGTAGAGGGGACGGTGCTCACACCAGCCCCAGACTGTGTATAGGGGACAGTGCTCACTCCAGCTCCAGACTGTTCATAGGGGACGGTGCTCACTCCAGCTCCAAACTGTGTATAGGGGACGGTGCTCACTCCAGCCCCACACTGTGTATCGCGGACGGTGCTCACTCCAGCCTCAGACTGTGCACAGGTGACGGTGCTCACTCCAGCCCCAGACTGTGTATAGGGGACGGTGCTCACTCCAGACTGTGTATAGGGGACGGTGCTCACTCCAGCCCCAGACTGTGTATCGGGGATGGTGCTCACTCCAGCCACAGACTGTGTATAGGGGACAGTGCTCACTCCAGTCCCAGACTGTGTGTAGGGGACGGTGCTCACTCCAGCCCCAGACTGTGTATAGGGGACGGTGCTCACTCCAGCCCCAGACTGTGTATAGGGGACGGTGCTCACTCCAGCCCCAGCCTGTGTATAGGGGACGGTGCTCACTCCAGACTGTGTATAGCGGACGGTGCTCACTCCAGACTGTGTATAGGGGACGGTGCTCACTCCAGACTGTGTATACGGGACGGTGCTCACTCCAGCCCCACACTGCATATAGGGGACTGTGTTCACTCCAGCCCCAGACTGTGTATAGGGGACGGTGCTCACTCCAGCCCCAGACTGTGTATAGGGGAGGGTGCTCACTCCAGCCTCAGACTGTGTATAGGGGACCGTGCACACTCCAGCCCAGACTGTATATAGGGAACGGTGCTCACTCCAGCTCCAGACTGTGTATAGGGGGACAGTGCTCACTCCAGCTCCAGACTCTGTATAGGGGACGGTGCTCACTTCAGCCCCAGACTGTGTAAAGGGGACGGAGCTCACTCAAGCTCCAGACTGTGTATAGGGGACGGTGCTCACTCCAGCCCCAGACTGTGTATAGGGGATGGTGCTCACTCCAGCCCCAGACTGTGTATAGGGGATGGTGCTCACTCCAGCCCCAGACTGTGTATAGGGGACGGTGCTCCCTCCAGCCCCAGACTGTGTATCTGGGACGGTGCTCACTCCAGACTGTGTAGAGGGGACGGTGCTCACTCCAGACTGTGTATAGGGGACGGTGCTCTCTCCAACCCCAGACTGTGTATAGGGGACGGTGCTCACTCCAGACAGTGCATAGGGGACGGTGCTCACTCCAGCCCCAAACTGTGTATAGGGGACGGTGCTCACTCCAGCCACAGACTGTGTATAGGGGACGGTGCTCACTCCAGCCCCAGACTGTGCATAGGGGGCGGTGCTCACTCCAGCCTCAGACTGTGTGTAGGGGACGGTGCTCACTCCAGCTCCAGACTGTGTATAGGGGACGGTGCTCACTCCAGCTCCAGTCTGTTTATTTGGGACGGTGCTCACTCCAGCCCCAGACTGTTTATAGGGGACGGTGCTCACTCCAGCCCCAGACTGTGTATAGGGGACAGTGCTCACTCCAGACTGTGTATACGGGACGGTGCTCACTCCAGACCCAGACTGTGTATAGGGGACGGTGATCACGCCAGCCCCAGACTCTGTATAGGGGACGGTGCTCACTCCAGCTCCAGACTGTGTATAGGGGACGGTGCTCACTCCAGCTCCAGACTGTGTATAGGGGACGGTGATCACTCCAGCTCCAGTCTGTTTATTTGGGACGGTGCTCACTCCAGCCCCAGACTGTTTATAGGGGACGGTGCTCACTCCAGCCCCAGACTGTGTATAGGGGACACTGCTCACTCCAGACTGTGTATACGGGACGGTGCTCACTCCAGACCCAGACTGTGTATAGGGGACGGTGATCACGCCAGCCCCAGACTCTGTATAGGGGACGGTGCTCACTCCAGCTCCAGACTGTGTATAGGGGACGGTGCTCACTCCAGCTCCAGACTGTGTATAGGGGACGGTGATCACTCCAGCCCCAGACAGTGTATAGGGGACGGTGCTCAATCCAGCTCCAGACTGTGTATAGGGGACGGTGCTCACTCCAGCTCCAGACTGTGTATAGAGGACGGTGCTCACTCCAGCCCCAGACTGTGTATAGGGGACGGTGCTCACTCCAGCCCCAGACTGTGTATAGGGGACGGTGCTCACTCCAGCTCCAGACTGTGTATAGGGGACGGTGCTCACTCCAGACTGTGTATAGGGGACGGTGCTCACTCCAGCTCCAGACTGTGTATAGGGGACTGTGCTCACTCCAGCACCAGACTGTGTATAGGGGACAGTGCTCACTCCAGCTCCAGACTGTGTATAGCGGACGGTGCTCACTCCAGACTCTGTATAGGGGACGGTGCTCACTCCAGCCACAGACTGTGTATAGGGGACGGTGCTGACGCCAGCCCCAGGCTGTGTATAGGGGACAGTGCTCACTCCAGTCCCTGACTGTGTACTGGGGACGGTGCTCACTCCAGACTGTGTATAGGGGACAGTGCTCACTCCAGACCCAGACTGTGTATAGGGAACAATCCTCACTCCCGCCCCATACTGTGTATAGGGGACGGTGCGCACTCCAGACTGTGTATAGGGGACGGTGCTCACACCAGCTCCAGACTGTGTATAGGGGACAGTGCTCACTCCAGCCCCAGACTGTGTATAGGGGACGGTGCTCTCTCCAGCTCCAGACTGTGTATAGGGGACGGTGCTCACTCCAGCCCCAGACTGTTTATAGGGGACGGTGCTCACTCCAGCCCCAGACTGTGTATAGGGGACGGTGCTCACTCCAGCCCCAGACTGTGTATGGGGACGGAGCTCACTCCAGCACCAGTCTGTGTATAGGGGACGGTGCTCACTCCAGCCCCAGACTGTGTATAGGGGACGGTGCTCACTCCAGCCCCAGACTGTGTATGGGGACGGAGCTCACTCCAGCACCAGACTGTGTATAGGGGACGGTGCTCACTCCAGCCCCAGACTGTGTATGGGGACGGAGCTCACTCCAGCCCCAGACTGTGTATAGGGGACGGTGCTCACTCCAGCACCAGACTGTGTATAGGGGACGGTGCTCACTCCAGCACCAGACTGTGTATAGGGGACGGTGTTCACTCCAGCCCCAGACTGTGTATAGGGGAAGGTGCTCACTCCAGCTCCAGACTGTGTATATGGGACGGCGCTCACTCCAGCTCCAGACTGTGTATAGGGGACAGTGCTCACTCCAGTCCCTGACTGTGTACTGGGGACGGTGCTCACTCCAGACTGTGTATACGGGACAGTGCTCACTCCAGACCCAGACTGTGTATAGGGAACGGTGCTCACTCCCGCCCCATACTGTGTATAGGGGACGGTGCGCACTCCAGACTGTGTATAGGGGACGGTGCTCACTCCAGCCCCAGAATGTGTATAGGGGACGGTGCTCTCTCCAGCTCCAGACAGTTTATAGGGGACGGTGCTCACTCCAGCCCCAGACTGTGTATAGGGGACGGTGCTCACTCCAGCCCCAGACTGTGTATGGGGACGGAGCTCACTCCAGCCCCAGACTGTGTATAGGGGACGGTGCTCACTCCAGCACCAGACTGTGTATAGGGGACGGTGCTCACTCCAGCCCCAGACTGTGTATAGGGGAAGGTGCTCACTCCAGCTCCAGACTGTGTATATGGGACGGTGCTCACTCCAGCTCCAGACTGTGTATAGGGGACGGTGCTCACACCAGCCCCAGACTGTGTATAGTAGACGGTGCTCAAACCAGCCCCAGACTGTGTATAGCGGACGGTGCTCACTCCAGCCCCAGACTGTGTATAGGGGACGGTGCTCACTCCAGACAGTGCATAGGGGACGGTGCTCACTCCGGCCCCAGACTGTGTAAAGGGGGCGGTGCTCACTCCAGCCCCAGACTGTGTATAGGGGACGGTGCTCACTCCAGCACCAGACTGTGTATGGGGACGGAGCTCACTCCAGCCCCAGACTGTGTATAGGGGACGGTGCTCACTCCAGCACCAGACTGTGTATAGGGGACGGTGCTCACTCCAGCCCCAGACTGTGTATAGGGGAAGGTGCTCACTCCAGCTCCAGACTGTGTATATGGGATGGTGCTCACTCCAGCTCCAGACTGTGTATAGGGGACGGTGCTCACTCCAGCCCCAGACTGTGTATAGTAGACGGTGCTCACTCCAGCCCCAGACTGTGTACAGCGGACGGTGCTCACTCCAGCACCAGACTGTGTATAGGGGACTGTGCTCACTCCAGCCCCAGACTGTGTATCGGGGACGGTGCTCACTCCAGCCTCTGACTGTGTAGAGGGGACGGTGCTCACACCAGCCCCAGACTGTGTATAGGGGACAGTGCTCACTCCAGCTCCAGACTGTTCATAGGGGACGGTGCTCACTCCAGCTCCAAACTGTGTATAGGGGACGGTGCTCACTCCAGCCCCACACTGTGTATCGCGGACGGTGCTCACTCCAGCCTCAGACTGTGCACAGGTGACGGTGCTCACTCCAGCCCCAGACTGTGTATAGGGGACGGTGCTCACTCCAGACTGTGTATAGGGGACGGTGCTCACTCCAGCCCCAGACTGTGTATCGGGGATGGTGCTCACTCCAGCCACAGACTGTGTATAGGGGACAGTGCTCACTCCAGTCCCAGACTGTGTGTAGGGGACGGTGCTCACTCCAGCCCCAGACTGTGTATAGGGGACGGTGCTCACTCCAGCCCCAGACTGTGTATAGGGGACGGTGCTCACTCCAGCCCCAGCCTGTGTATAGGGGACGGTGCTCACTCCAGACTGTGTATAGCGGACGGTGCTCACTCCAGACTGTGTATAGGGGACGGTGCTCACTCCAGACTGTGTATACGGGACGGTGCTCACTCCAGCCCCACACTGCATATAGGGGACTGTGTTCACTCCAGCCCCACACTGTGTATAGGGGACGGTGCTCACTCCAGCCCCAGACTGTGTATAGGGGAGGGTGCTCACTCCAGCCTCAGACTGTGTATAGGGGACCGTGCACACTCCAGCCCAGACTGTATATAGGGAACGGTGCTCACTCCAGCTCCAGACTGTGTATAGGGGACAGTGCTCACTCCAGCTCCAGACTCTGTATAGGGGACGGTGCTCACTTCAGCCCCAGACTGTGTAAAGGGGACGGAGCTCACTCAAGCTCCAGACTGTGTATAGGGGACGGTGCTCACTCCAGCCCCAGACTGTGTATAGGGGATGGTGCTCACTCCAGCCCCAGACTGTGTATAGGGGATGGTGCTCACTCCAGCCCCAGACTGTGTATAGGGGACGGTGCTCCCTCCAGCCCCAGACTGTGTATCTGGGACGGTGCTCACTCCAGACTGTGTAGAGGGGACGGTACTCACTCCAGACTGTGTATAGGGGACGGTGCTCTCTCCAGCCCCAGACTGTGTATAGGGGACGGTGCTCACTCCAGACAGTGCATAGGGGACGGTGCTCACTCCATCCCCAAACTGTGTATAGGGGACGGTGCTCACTCCAGCCACAGACTGTGTATAGGGGACGGTGCTCACTCCAGCCCCAGACTGTGCATAGGGGGCGGTGCTCACTCCAGCCTCAGACTGTGTGTAGGGGACGGTGCTCACTCCAGCTCCAGACTGTGTATAGGGGACGGTGCTCACTCCAGCTCCAGTCTGTTTATTTGGGACGGTGCTCACTCCAGCCCCAGACTGTTTATAGGGGACGGTGCTCACTCCAGCCCCAGACTGTGTATAGGGGACAGTGCTCACTCCAGACTGTGTATACGGGACGGTGCTCACTCCAAACCCAGACTGTGTGTAGGGGACGGTGATCACGCCAGCCCCAGACTCTGTATAGGGGACGGTGCTCACTCCAGCTCCAGACTGTGTATAGGGGATGGTGCTCACTCCAGCTCCAGACTGTGTATAGGGGACGGTGATCTCTCCAGCTCCAGTCTGTTTATTTGGGACGGTGCTCACTCCAGCCCCAGACTGTTTATAGGGGACGGTGCTCACTCCAGCCCCAGACTGTGTATAGGGGACACTGCTCACTCCAGACGGTGTATACGGGACGGTGCTCACTCCAGACCCAGACTGTGTATAGGGGACGGTGATCACGCCAGCCCCAGACTCTGTATAGGGGACGGTGCTCACTCCAGCTCCAGACTGTGTATAGGGGACGGTGCTCACTCCAGCTCCAGACTGTGTATAGGGGACGGTGATCACTCCAGCCCCAGACAGTGTATAGGGGACGGTGCTCAATCCAGCTCCAGACTGTGTATAGGGGACGGTGCTCACTCCAGCTCCAGACTGTGTATAGAGGACGGTGCTCACTCCAGCCCCAGACTGTGTATAGGGGACGGTGCTCACTCCAGCCCCAGACTGTGTATAGGGGACGGTGCTCACTCCAGCTCCAGACTGTGTATAGGGGACGGTGCTCACTCCAGACTGTGTATAGGGGACGGTGCTCACTCCAGCTCCAGACTGTGTATAGGGGACTGTGCTCACTCCAGCACCAGACTGTGTATAGGGGACAGTGCTCACTCCAGCTCCAGACTGTGTATAGCGGACGGTGCTCACTCCAGACTCTGTATAGGGGACGGTGCTCACTCCAGCCACAGACTGTGTATAGGGGACGGTGCTGACGCCAGCCCCAGGCTGTGTATAGGGGACAGTGCTCACTCCAGTCCCTGACTGTGTACTGGGGACGGTGCTCACTCCAGACTGTGTATAGGGGACAGTGCTCACGCCAGACCCAGACTGTGTATAGGGAACAATCCTCACTCCCGCCCCATACTGTGTATAGGGGACGGTGCGCACTCCAGACTGTGTATAGGGGACGGTGCTCACACCAGCTCCAGACTGTGTATAGGGGACAGTGCTCACTCCAGCCCCAGACTGTGTATAGGGGACGGTGCTCTCTCCAGCTCCAGACTGTGTATAGGGGACGGTGCTCACTCCAGCCCCAGACTGTTTATAGGGGACGGTGCTCACTCCAGCCCCAGACTGTGTATAGGGGACGGTGCTCACTCCAGCCCCAGACTGTGTATGGGGACGGAGCTCACTCCAGCACCAGTCTGTGTATAGGGGACGGTGCTCACTCCAGCCCCAGACTGTGTATAGGGGACGGTGCTCACTCCAGCCCCAGACTGTGTATGGGGACGGAGCTCACTCCAGCACCAGACTGTGTATAGGGGACGGTGCTCACTCCAGCCCCAGACTGTGTATGGGGACGGAGCTCACTCCAGCCCCAGACTGTGTATAGGGGACGGTGCTCACTCCAGCACCAGACTGTGTATAGGGGACGGTGCTCACTCCAGCACCAGACTGTGTATAGGGGACGGTGTTCACTCCAGCCCCAGACTGTGTATAGGGGAAGGTGCTCACTCCAGCTCCAGACTGTGTATATGGGACGGCGCTCACTCCAGCTCCAGACTGTGTATAGGGGACAGTGCTCACTCCAGTCCCTGACTGTGTACTGGGGACGGTGCTCACTCCAGACTGTGTATACGGGACAGTGCTCACTCCAGACCCAGACTGTGTATAGGGAACGGTGCTCACTCCCGCCCCATACTGTGTATAGGGGACGGTGCGCACTCCAGACTGTGTATAGGGGAAGGTGCTCACACCAGCTCCAGACTGTGTATAGGGGACAGTGCTCACTCCAGCCCCAGAATGTGTATAGGGGACGGTGCTCTCTCCAGCTCCAGACAGTTTATAGGGGACGGTGCTCACTCCAGCCCCAGACTGTGTATAGGGGACGGTGCTCACTCCAGCCCCAGACTGTGTATGGGGACGGAGCTCACTCCAGCCCCAGACTGTGTATAGGGGACGGTGCTCACTCCAGCACCAGACAGTGTATAGGGGACGGTGCTCACTCCAGCCCCAGACTGTGTATAGGGGAAGGTGCTCACTCCAGCTCCAGACTGTGTATATGGGACGGTGCTCACTCCAGCTCCAGACTGTGTATAGGGGACGGTGCTCACACCAGCCCCAGACTGTGTATAGTAGACGGTGCTCAAACCAGCCCCAGACTGTGTATAGCGGACGGTGCTCACTCCAGCCCCAGACTGTGTATAGGGGACGGTGCTCACTCCAGACAGTGCATAGGGGACGGTGCTCACTCCGGCCCCAGACTGTGTAAAGGGGGCGGTGCTCACTCCAGCCGCAGACTGTGTATAGGGGACGGTGCTCACTCCAGCCTCAGACTGTGTGTAGGGGACGGTGCTCACTCCAGCTCCAGACTGTGTATAGGGGACGGTGCTCACTCCAGCTCCAGTCTGTTTATTTGGGACGGTGCTCACTCCAGCCCCAGACTGTTTATAGGGCACGGTGCTCACTCCAGCCCCAGACTGTGTATAGGGGACATTGCTCACTCCACACTGTGTATACGGGACGGTGCTCACTCCAGACCCAGACTGTGTATAGGGGACGGTGATCACGCCAGCCCCAGATTCTGTATAGGGGACGGTGCTCACTCCAGCTCCAGACTGTGTATAGGGGACGGTGCTCACTCCAGCTCCAGACTGTGTATAGGGGACGGTGATCACTTCAGCCCCAGACAGTGTATAGGGGACGGTGCTCAATCCAGCTCCAGACTGTGTATAGGGGACGGTGCTCACTCCAGCTCCAGACTGTGTATTGGGGACGGGGCTCAATCCAGCCCCAGACTGTGTATAGGGGACGGTGCTCACTCCAGCCCCAGACTGTGTATAGGGGACGGTGCTCACTCCAGCTCCAGACTGTGTATAGGGGACGGTGCTCACTCCAGACTGAGTATAGGGGACTGTGCTCACTCCAGCACCAGACTGTGTATAAGGAACAGTGCTCACTCCAGCTCCAGACTGTGTATAGCGGATGGTGCTCACTCCAGACTCTGTATAGGGGACGGTGCTCACTCCAGCCCCAGACTGTGTATAGGGGACAGTGCTGACGCCAGCCCCAGGCTGTGTATAGGGGACAGTGCTCACTCCAGTCCCTGACTGCGTACTGGGGACGGTGCTCACTCCACACTGTGTATAGGGGACAGTGCTCACTCCAGACGCAGACTGTGTATAGGGGACGGTGCTCACTCCTGCCCCATACTGTGTATAGGGGACGGTGCGCACTCCAGACTGTGTATAGGGGACGGTGCTCACACCAGCTCCAGACTGTGTATAGGGGACAGTGCTCACTCCAGCCCCAGATGGTGTATAGGGGACGGTGCTCTCTCCAGCTCCAGACTGTGTGTAGGGGACGGTGCTCACTCCAGCCCCAGACTGTTTATAGGGGAATGTGCTCACTCCAGCCCCAGACTGTGTATAGGGGACGGTGCGCACTCCAGCCCCAGACTGTGTATGGGGACGGAGCTCACTCCAGCCCCAGACTGTGTATAGGGGACGGTGCTCACTCCAGCACCAGACTGTGTATAGGGGACGGTGCTCACTCCAGCCCCAGACTGTGTATAGGGGAAGGTGCTCACTCCAGCTCCAGACTGTGTAAATGGGACGGTGCTCACTCCAGCTCCAGACTGTGTATAGGGGACGGTGCTCACTCCAGCCCCAGACTGTGTATAGTAGACGGTGCTCACTCCAGCCCCAGACTGTGTACAGCGGACGGTGCTCACTCCAGCCCCAGACTGTGTATAGGGGACTGTGCTCACTCCAGCCCCAGACTGTGTATCGGGGACGGTGCTCACTCCAGCCTCAGACTGTGTAGAGGGGACGGTGCTCACACCAGCCCCAGACTGTGTATAGGGGACAGTGCTCACTCCAGCTCCAGACTGTTCATAGGGGACGGTGCTCACTCCAGCCCCACACTGTGTATCGCGGACGGTGCTCACTCCAGCCTCAGACTGTGCACAGGTGACGGTGCTCACTCCAGCCCCAGACTGTGTATAGGGGACGGTGCTCACTCCAGAATGTGTATAGGGGACGGTGCTCACTCCAGCCCCAGACTGTGTATCGGGGATGGTGCTCACTCCAGCCACAGACTGTGTATAGGGGACAGTGCTCACTCCAGTCCCAGACTGTGTGTAGGGGACGGTGCTCACTCCAGCCCCAGACTGTGTATAGGGGACGGTGCTCACTCCAGCCCCAGACTGTGTATAGGGGACGGTGCTCACTCCAGCCCCAGCCTGTGTATAGGGGACGGTGCTCACTCCAGACTGTGTATAGCGGACGGTGCTCACTCCAGACTGTGTATAGGGGACGGTGCTCACTCCAGACTGTGTATACGGGACGGTGCTCACTCCAGCCCCACACTGCATATAGGGGACTGTGTTCACTCCAGCCCCAGACTGTGTATAGGGGACGGTGCTCACTCCAGCCCCAGACTGTGTATAGGGGAGGGTGCTCACTCCAGCCTCAGACTGTGTATAGGGGACCGTGCAAACTCCAGCCCAGACTGTATATAGGGAACGGTGCTCACTCCAGCTCCAGACTGTGTATAGGGGACAATGCTCACTCCAGCTCCAGACTCTGTATAGGGGACGGTGCTCACTTCAGCCCCAGACTGTGTATAGGGGACGGAGCTCACTCAAGCTCCAGACTGTGTATAGGGGACAGTGCTCACTCCAGCCCCAGACTGTGTATAGGGGACGGTGCTCACTCCAGCCCCAGACTGTGTATAGGGGATGGTGCTCACTCCAGCCCCAGACTGTGTATAGGGGACGGTGCTCCCTCCAGCCCCAGACTGTGTATCTGGGACGGTGCTCACTCCAGACTGTGTAGAGGGGACGGTGCTCACTCCAGACTGTGTATAGGGGACGGTGCTCTCTCCAGCCCCAGACTGTGTATAGGGGACGGTGCTCACTCCAGACAGTGCATAGGGGACGGTGCTCACTCCAGCCCCAGACTGTGTATCGGGGACGGTGCTCACTCCAGCCACAGACAGTGTATAGGGGACGGTGCTCACTCCAGCCCCAGACTGTGCATAGGGGGCGGTGCTCACTCCAGCCTCAGACTGTGTGTAGGGGACGGTGCTCACTCCAGCTCCAGACTGTGTATAGGGGACGGTGCTCACTCCAGCTCCAGTCTGTTTATTTGGGACGGTGCTCACTCCAGCCCCAGACTGTTTATAGGGGACGGTGCTCACTCCAGCCCCAGACTGTGTATAGGGGACAGTGCTCACTCCAGACTGTGTATACGGGACGGTGCTCACTCCAGACCCAGACTGTGTATAGGGGACGGTGATCACGCCAGCCCGACTCTGTATCGGGGACGGTGCTCACTCCAGCTCCAGACTGTGTATAGGGGACGGTGCTCACTCCAGCTCCAGACTGTGTATAGGGGACGGTGATCACTCCAGCTCCAGTCTGTTTATTTGGGACGGTGCTCACTCCAGCCCCAGACTGTTTATAGGGGACGGTGCTCACTCCAGCCCCAGACTGTGTATAGGGGACACTGCTCACTCCAGACTGTGTATACGGGACGGTGCTCACTCCAGACCCAGACTGTGTATAGGGGACAGTGATCACGCCAGCCCCAGACTCTGTATAGGGGACGGTGCTCACTCCAGCTCCAGACTGTGTATAGGGGACGGTGCTCACTCCAGCTCCAAACTTTGTATAGGGGACGGTGATCACTCCAGCCCCAGACAGTGTATAGGGGACGGTGCTCAATCCAGCTCCAGACTGTGTATAGGGGACGGTGCTCACTCCAGCTCCAGACTGTGTATAGAGGACGGTGCTCACTCCAGCCCCAGACTGTGTATAGGGGCCGGTGCTCACTCCAGCCCCAGACTGTGTATAGGGGACGGTGCTCACTCCAGCTCCAGACTGTGTATAGGGGACGGTGCTCACTCCAGACTGTGTATAGGGGACGGTGCTCACTCCAGCTCCAGACTGAGTATAGGGGACTGTGCTCACTCCAGCACCAGACTGTGTATAGGGGACAGTGCTCACTCCAGCTCCAGACTGTGTATAGCGGACGGTGCTCACTCCAGACTCTGTATAGGGGACGGTGCTCACTCCAGCCACAGACTGTGTATAGGGGACGGTGCTGACGCTAGCCCCAGGCTGTGTATAGGGGACAGTGCTCACTCCAGTCCCTGACTGTGTACTGGGGACGGTGCTCACTCCAGACTGTGTATAGGGGGCAGTGCTCACTCCAGACCCAGACTGTGTATAGGGAACGATCCTCACTCCCGCCCCATACTGTGTAAAGGGGACGGTGCGCACTCCAGACTGTGTATAGGGGACGGTGCTCACACCAGCTCCAGACTGTGTATAGGGGACAGTGCTCACTCCAGCCCCAGACTGTGTATAGGGGACGGTGCTCTCTCCAGCTCTAGACTGTGTATAGGGCACGGTGCTCACTCCAGCCCCAGACTGTTTATAGGGGACGGTGCTCACTCCAGCCCCAGACTGTGTATAGGGGACGGTGCTCACTCCAGCCCCAGACTGTGTATGGGGACGGAGCTCACTCCAGCACCAGTCTGTGTATAGGGGACGGTGCTCACTCCAGCCCCAGACTGTGTATAGGGGACGGTGCTCACTCCAGCCCCAGACTGTGTATGGGGACGGAGCTCACTCCAGCACCAGACTGTGTATAGGGGACGGTGCTCACTCCAGCCCCAGACTGTGTATGGGGACGGAGCTCACTCCAGCCCCAGACTGTGTATAGGGGACGGTGCTCACTCCAGCACCAGACTGTGTATAGGGGACGGTGCTCACTCCAGCACCAGACTGTGTATAGGGGACGGTGTTCACTCCAGCCCCAGACTGTGTATAGGGGAAGGTGCTCACTCCAGCTCCAGACTGTGTATATGGGATGGCGCTCACTCCAGCTCCAGACTGTGTATAGGGGACGGTGCTCATTCCAGCCCCAGACTGTGTATAGTAGACGGTGCTCACTCCAGCCCCAGACTGTGTATAGCGGACGGTGCTCACTCCAGCCCCAGACTGTGTATAGGGGACGGTGCTCACTCCAGACAGTGCATAGGGGACGTTGCTCACTCCAGCCCCAGACTGTGTAAAGGGGGCGGTGCTCACTCCAGCCCCAGACTGTGTATAGGGGACGGTGCTCACTCCAGCCCCAGACTGTGTATAGGGGACGGTGCTCACTCCAGCCTCAGACTGTGTGTAGGGGACGGTGCTCACTCCAGCTCCAGACTGTGTATAGGGGACGGTGCTCACTCCAGCTCCAGTCTGTTTATTTGGGACGGTGCTCACTCCAGCCCCAGACTGTTTATCGGGGACGGTGCTCACTCCAGCCCCAGACTGTGTAAAGGGGACATTGCTCACTCCAGACTGTGTATACGGGACGGTGCTCACTCCAGACTCAGACTGTGCATAGGGGACGGTGATCACGCCAGCCCCAGACTCTGTATAGGGGACGGTGCTCACTCCAGCTCCAGACTGTGTATAGTGGACGGTGCTCACTCCAGCTCCAGACTGTATATAGGGGACGGTGATCACTCCAGCCCCAGACAGTGTGTAGGGGACGGTGCTCAATCCAGCCCCAGACTGTGTATAGGGGACGGTGCTCACTCCAGCTCCAGACTGCGTATAGGGGACGGTGCTCACTCCAGCCCCAGACTGTGTATAGGGGACGGTGCTCACTCCAGCCCCAGACTGTGTATAGGGAACGGTGCTCACTCCAGCTCCAGACTGTGTATAGGGGACGGTGCTCACTCCAGACTGTGTATAGGGGACGGTGCTCACTCCAGCTCCAGACTGAGTATAGGGGACTGTGCTCACTCCAGCACCAGACTGTGTATAGGGGACAGTGCTCACTCCAGCTCCAGACTGTGTATAGCGGACGGTGCTCACTCCAGACTCTGTATAGGGGACGGTGCTCACTCCAGCCACAGACTGTGTATAGGGGACAGTGCTGACGCCAGCCCCAGGCTGTGTATAGGGGACAGTGCTCACTCCAGTCCCTGACTCTGTACTGGGGACGGTGCTCACTCCAGACTGTGTATAGGGGACAGTGCTCACTCCAGACCCAGACTGTGTATAGGGAACGGTGCTCACTCCCGCCCCATACTGTGTATAGGGGACGGTGCACACTCCAGACTGCATATAGGGGACGGTGCTCACACCAGCTCCAGACTGTGTATAGGGGACAGTGCTCACTCCAGCCCCAGACTGTGTATAGGGAACGGTGCTCTCTCCAGCTCCAGACTGTGTATAGGAGACGGTGCTCACTCCAGCCCCAGACTGTTTATAGGGGACGGTGCTCACTCCAGCCCCAGACTGTGTATAGGGGACGGTGCTCACTCCAGCCCCAGACTGTGTATGGGGACGGAGCTCACTCCAGCCCCAGACTGTGTATAGGGGACGATGCTCACTCCAGCACCAGACTGTGTATAGGGGACGGTGCTCACTCCAGCCCCAGACTGTGTATCGGGGAAGGTGCTCACTCCAGCTCCAGACTGTGTATATGGGACGGTGCTCACTCCAGCTCCAGACTGTGTATAGGGGACGGTGCTCACTCCAGCCCCAGACTGTGTATAGTAGACGGTGCTCACTCCAGCCCCAGACTGTGTATAGGGGAAGGTGCTCACTCCAGCTCCAGACTGTGTATATGGGACGGTGCTCACTCCAGCTCCAGACTGTGTATAGGGGACGGTGCTCACACCAGCCCCAGACTGTGTATAGTAGACGGTGCTCAAACCAGCCCCAGACTGTGTATAGCGGACGGTGCTCACTCCAGCCCCAGACTGTGTATAGGGGACGGTGCTCACTCCAGACAGTGCATAGGGGACGGTGCTCACTCCGGCCCCAGACTGTGTAAAGGGGGCGGTGCTCACTCCAGCCCCAGACTGTGTATAGGGGACGGTGCTCACTCCAGCCTCAGACTGTGTGTAGGGGACGGTGCTCACTCCAGCTCCAGACTGTGTATAGGGGATGGTGCTCACTCCAGCTCCAGTCTGTTTATTTCGGACGGTGCTCACTCCAGCCCCAGACTGTTTATAGGGCACGGTGCTCACTCCAGCCCCAGACTGTGTATAGGGGACATTGCTCACTCCAGACTGTGTATACGGGACGGTGCTCACTCCAGACCCAGACTGTGTATAGGGGACGGTGATCACGCCAACCCCAGATTCTGTATAGGGGACGGTGCTCACTCCAGCTCCAGACTGTGTATAGGGGACGGTGCTCACTCCAGCTCCAGACTGTGTATAGGGGACGGTGATCACTTCAGCCCCAGACAGTGTATAGGGGACGGTGCTCAATCCAGCTCCAGACTGTGTATAGGGGACGGTGCTCACTCCAGCTCCAGACTGTGTATAGGGGACGGGGCTCACTCCAGCCCCAGACTGTGTATAGGGGACGGTGCTCACTCCAGCCCCAGACTGTGTATAGGGGACGGTGCTCACTCCAGCTCCAGACTGTGTATAGGGGACGGTGCTCACTCCAGACTGTGTATAGGGGACGGTGCTCACTCCAGCTCCAGACTGAGTATAGGGGACTGTGCTCACTCCAGCACCAGACTGTGTATAAGGAACAGTGCTCACTCCAGCTCCAGACTGTGTATAGCGGATGGTGCTCACTCCAGACTCTGTATAGGGGACGGT
The DNA here is from genome assembly GCF_052327205.1 of Somniosus microcephalus. Classification (NCBI taxonomy): domain Eukaryota; kingdom Metazoa; phylum Chordata; class Chondrichthyes; order Squaliformes; family Somniosidae; genus Somniosus; species Somniosus microcephalus. The sequence goes on along the minus strand of NW_028225179.1, from coordinate 66,550,424 downwards.
GCTCACTCCAGCCCCAGACTGTGTATAGGGGACAGTGCTGACGCCAGCCCCAGGATGTGTATAGGGGACAGTGCTCACTCCAGTCCCTGACTGTGTACTGGGGACGGTGCTCACTCCACACTGTGTATAGGGGACAGTGCTCACTCCAGACGCAGACTGTGTATAGGGGACGGTGCTCACTCCCGCCCCATACTGTGTATAGGGGATGGTGCGCACTCCAGACTGTGTATAGGGGACGGTGCTCACACCAGCTCCAGCCTGTGTATAGGGGACAGTGCTCACTCCAGCCCCAGACGGTGTATAGGGGACGGTGCTCTCTCCAGCTCCAGACTGTGTGTCGGGGACGGTGCTCACTCCAGCCCCAGACTGTTTATAGGGGAATGTGCTCACTCCAGCCCCAGACTGTGTATAGGGGACGGTGCTCACTCCAGCCCCAGACTGTGTATGGGGACGGAGCTCACTCCAGCCCCAGACTGTGTATAGGGGACGGTGCTCACTCCAGCACCAGACTGTGTATAGGGGACGGTGCTCACTCCAGCCCCAGACTGTGTATAGGGGAAGGTGCTCACTCCAGCTCCAGACTGTGTATATGGGACGGTGCTCACTCCAGCTCCAGACTGTGTATAGGGGACGGTGCTCACTCCAGCCCCAGACTGTGTATAGTAGACGGTGCTCACTCCAGCCCCAGACTGTGTACAGCGGACGGTGCTCACTCCAGCACCAGACTGTGTATAGGGGACTGTGCTCACTCCAGCCCCAGACTGTGTATCGGGGACGGTGCTCACTCCAGCCTCTGACTGTGTAGAGGGGACGGTGCTCACACCAGCCCCAGACTGTGTATAGGGGACAGTGCTCACTCCAGCTCCAGACTGTTCATAGGGGACGGTGCTCACTCCAGCTCCAAACTGTGTATAGGGGACGGTGCTCACTCCAGCCCCACACTGTGTATCGCGGACGGTGCTCACTCCAGCCTCAGACTGTGCACAGGTGACGGTGCTCACTCCAGCCCCAGACTGTGTATAGGGGACGGTGCTCACTCCAGACTGTGTATAGGGGACGGTGCTCACTCCAGCCCCAGACTGTGTATCGGGGATGGTGCTCACTCCAGCCACAGACTGTGTATAGGGGACAGTGCTCACTCCAGTCCCAGACTGTGTGTAGGGGACGGTGCTCACTCCAGCCCCAGACTGTGTATAGGGGACGGTGCTCACTCCAGCCCCAGACTGTGTATAGGGGACGGTGCTCACTCCAGCCCCAGCCTGTGTATAGGGGACGGTGCTCACTCCAGACTGTGTATAGCGGACGGTGCTCACTCCAGACTGTGTATAGGGGACGGTGCTCACTCCAGACTGTGTATACGGGACGGTGCTCACTCCAGCCCCACACTGCATATAGGGGACTGTGTTCACTCCAGCCCCAGACTGTGTATAGGGGACGGTGCTCACTCCAGCCCCAGACTGTGTATAGGGGAGGGTGCTCACTCCAGCCTCAGACTGTGTATAGGGGACCGTGCACACTCCAGCCCAGACTGTATATAGGGAACGGTGCTCACTCCAGCTCCAGACTGTGTGTAGGGGACAGTGCTCACTCCAGCTCCAGACTCTGTATAGGGGACGGTGCTCACTTCAGCCCCAGACTGTGTATAGGGGACGGAGCTCACTCAAGCTCCAGACTGTGTATAGGGGACGGTGCTCACTCCAGCCCCAGACTGTGTATAGGGGACGGTGCTCACTCCAGCCCCAGACTGTGTATAGGGGATGGTGCTCACTCCAGCCCCAGACTGTGTATAGGGGACGGTGCTCCCTCCAGCCCCAGACTGTGTATCTGGGACGGTGCTCACTCCAGACTGTGTAGAGGGGACGGTGCTCACTCCAGACTGTGTATAGGGGACGGTGCTCTCTCCAGCCCCAGACTGTGTATAGGGGACGGTGCTCACTCCAGACAGTGCATAGGGGACGGTGCTCACTCCAGCCCCAAACTGTGTATAGGGGACGGTGCTCACTCCAGCCACAGACTGTGTATAGGGGACGGTGCTCACTCCAGCCCCAGACTGTGCATAGGGGGCGGTGCTCACTCCAGCCTCAGACTGTGTGTAGGGGACGGTGCTCACTCCAGCTCCAGACTGTGTATAGGGGACGGTGCTCACTCCAGCTCCAGTCTATTTATTTGGGACGGTGCTCACTCCAGCCCCAGACTGTTTATAGGGGACGGTGCTCACTCCAGCCCCAGACTGTGTATAGGGGACAGTGCTCACTCCAGACTGTGTATACGGGACGGTGCTCACTCCAGACCCAGACTGTGTATAGGGGACGGTGATCACGCCAGCCCCAGACTCTGTATAGGGGACGGTGCTCACTCCAGCTCCAGACTGTGTATAGGGGACGGTGCTCACTCCAGCTCCAGACTGTGTATAGGGGACGGTGATCACTCCAGCTCCAGTCTGTTTATTTGGGACGGTGCTCACTCCAGCCCCAGACTGTTTATAGGGGACGGTGCTCACTCCAGCCCCAGACTGTGTATAGGGGACACTGCTCACTCCAGACTGTGTATACGGGACGGTGCTCACTCCAGACCCAGACTGTGTATAGGGGACAGTGATCACGCCAGCCCCAGACTCTGTATAGGGGACGGTGCTCACTCCAGCTCCAGACTGTGTATAGGGGACGGTGCTCACTCCAGCTCCAGACTGTGTATAGGGGACGGTGATCACTCCAGCCCCAGACAGTGTATAGGGGACGGTGCTCAATCCAGCTCCAGACTGTGTATAGGGGACGGTGCTCACTCCAGCTCCAGACTGTGTATAGAGGACGGTGCTCACTCCAGCCCCAGACTGTGTATAGGGGACGGTGCTCACTCCAGCCCCAGACTGTGTATAGGGGACGGTGCTCACTCCAGCTCCAGACTGTGTATAGGGGACGGTGCTCACTCCAGACTGTGTATAGGGGACGGTGCTCACTCCAGCTCCAGACTGAGTATAGGGGACTGTGCTCACTCCAGCACCAGACTGTGTATAGGGGACAGTGCTCACTCCAGCTCCAGAATGTGTATAGCGGACGGTGCTCACTCCAGACTCTGTATAGGGGACGGTGCTCACTCCAGCCACAGACTGTGTATAGGGGACGGTGCTGACGCCAGCCCCAGGCTGTGTATAGGGGACAGTGCTCACGCCAGTCCCTGACTGTGTACTGGGGACGGTGCTCACTCCAGACTGTGTATAGGGGACAGTGCTCACTCCAGACCCAGACTGTGTATAGGGAACGATCCTCACTCCCGCCCCATACTGTGTATAGGGGACGGTGCACACTCCAGACTGTGTATAGGGGACGGTGCTCACACCAGCTCCAGACTGTGTATAGGGGACAGTGCTCACTCCAGCCCCAGACTGTGTATAGGGGACGGTGCTCTCTCCAGCTCCAGACTGTGTATAGGGGACGGTGCTCACTCCAGCCCCAGACTGTTTATAGGGGACGGTGCTCACTCCAGCCCCAGACTGTGTATAGGGGACGGTGCTCACTCCAGCCCCAGACTGTGTATGGGGACGGAGCTCACTCCAGCACCAGTCTGTGTATAGGGGACGGTGCTCACTCCAGCCCCAGACTGTGTATAGGGGACGGTGCTCACTCCAGCCCCAGACTGTGTATGGGGACGGAGCTCACTCCAGCACCAGACTGTGTATAGGGGACGGTGCTCACTCCAGCCCCAGACTGTGTATGGGGACGGAGCTCACTCCAGCCCCAGACTGTGTATAGGGGACGGTGCTCACTCCAGCACCAGACTGTGTATAGGGGACGGTGCTCACTCCAGCACCAGACTGTGTATAGGGGACGGTGTTCACTCCAGCCCCAGACTGTGTATAGGGGAAGGTGCTCACTCCAGCTCCAGACTGTGTATATGGGACGGCGCTCACTCCAGCTCCAGACTGTGTATAGGGGACAGTGCTCACTCCAGTCCCTGACTGTGTACTGGGGACGGTGCTCACTCCAGACTGTGTATAGGGGACAGTGCTCACTCCAGACCCAGACTGTGTATAGGGAACGGTGCTCACTCCCGCCCCATACTGTGTATAGGGGACGGTGCGCACTCCAGACTGTGTATAGGGGACGGTGCTCACACCAGCTCCAGACTGTGTATAGGGGACAGTGCTCACTCCAGCCCCAGAATGTGTATAGGGGACGGTGCTCTCTCCAGCTCCAGACAGTTTATAGGGGACGGTGCTCACTCCAGCCCCAGACTGTGTATAGGGGACGGTGCTCACTCCAGCCCCAGACTGTGTATGGGGACGGAGCTCACTCCAGCCCCAGACTGTGTATAGGGGACGGTGCTCACTCCAGCACCAGACTGTGTATAGGGGACGGTGCTCACTCCAGCCCCAGACTGTGTATAGGGGAAGGTGCTCACTCCAGCTCCAGACTGTGTATATGGGACGGTGCTCACTCCAGCTCCAGACTGTGTATAGGGGACGGTGCTCACACCAGCCCCAGACTGTGTATAGTAGACGGTGCTCAAACCAGCCCCAGACTGTGTATAGCGGACGGTGCTCACTCCAGCCCCAGACTGTGTATAGGGGACGGTGCTCACTCCAGACAGTGCATAGGGGACGGTGCTCACTCCGGCCCCAGACTGTGTAAAGGGGGCGGTGCTCACTCCAGCCCCAGACTGTGTATAGGGGACGGTGCTCACTCCAGCCTCAGACTGTGTGTAGGGGACGGTGCTCACTCCAGCTCCAGACTGTGTATATGGGACGGTGCTCACTCCAGCTCCAGTCTGTTTATTTGGGACGGTGCTCACTCCAGCCCCAGACTGTTTATAGGGCACGGTGCTCACTCCAGCCCCAGACTGTGTATAGGGGACATTGCTCACTCCAGACTGTGTATACGGGACGGTGCTCACTCCAGACCCAGACAGTGTATAGGGGACGGTGATCACGCCAGCCCCAGATTCTCTATAGGGGACGGTGCTCACTCCAGCTCCAGACTGTGTATAGGGGACGGTGCTCACTCCAGCTCCAGACTGTGTATAGGGGACGGTGATCACTTCAGCCCCAGACAGTGTATAGGGGACGGTGCTCAATCCAGCTCCAGACTGTGTATAGGGGACGGTGCTCACTCCAGCTCCAGACTGTGTATAGGGGACGGGGCTCACTCCAGCCCCAGACTGTGTATAGGGGACGGTGCTCACTCCAGCCCCAGACTGTGTATAGGGGACGGTGCTCACTCCAGCTCCAGACTGTGTATAGGGGACGGTGCTCACTCCAGACTGAGTATAGGGGACTGTGCTCACTCCAGCACCAGACTGTGTATAAGGAACAGTGCTCACTCCAGCTCCAGACTGCGTATAGCGGATGGTGCTCACTCCAGACTCTGTATAGGGGACGGTGCTCACTCCAGCCCCAGACTGTGTATAGGGGACAGTGCTGACGCCAGCCCCAGGCTGTGTATAGGGGACAGTGCTCACTCCAGTCCCTGACTGTGTACTGGGGACGGTGCTCACTCCACACTGTGTATAGGGGACAGTGCTCACTCCAGACGCAGACTGTGTATAGGGGACGGTGCTCACTCCCGCCCCATACTGTGTATAGGGGACGGTGCGCACTCCAGACTGTGTATAGGGGACGGTGCTCACACCAGCTCCAGACTGTGTATAGGGGACAGTGCTCACTCCAGCCCCAGACGGTGTATAGGGGACGGTGCTCTCTCCAGCTCCAGACTGTGTGTAGGGGACGGTGCTCACTCCAGCCCCAGACTGTTTATAGGGGAATGTGCTCACTCCAGCCCCAGACTGTGTATAGGGGACGGTGCTCACTCCAGCCCCAGACTGTGTATGGGGACGGAGCTCACTCCAGCCCCAGACTGTGTATAGGGGACGGTGCTCACTCCAGCACCAGACTGTGTATAGGGGACGGTGCTCACTCCAGCCCCAGACTGTGTATAGGGGAAGGTGCTCACTCCAGCTCCAGACTGTGTATATGGGACGGTGCTCACTCCAGCTCCAGACTGTGTATAGGGGACGGTGCTCACTCCAGCCCCAGACTGTGTATAGTAGACGGTGCTCACTCCAGCCCCAGACTGTGTACAGCGGACGGTGCTCACTCCAGCCCCAGACTGTGTATAGGGGACTGTGCTCACTCCAGCCCCAGACTGTGTATCGGGGACGGTGCTCACTCCAGCCTCAGACTGTGTAGAGGGGACGGTGCTCACACCAGCCCCAGACTGTGTATAGGGGACAGTGCTCACTCCAGCTCCAGACTGTTCATAGGGGACGGTGCTCACTCCAGCCCCACACTGTGTATCGCGGACGGTGCTCACTCCAGCCTCAGACTGTGCACAGGTGACGGTGCTCACTCCAGCCCCAGACTGTGTATAGGGGACGGTGCTCACTCCAGAATGTGTATAGGGGACGGTGCTCACTCCAGCCCCAGACTGTGTATCGGGGATGGTGCTCACTCCAGCCACAGACTGTGTATAGGGGACAGTGCTCACTCCAGTCCCAGACTGTGTGTAGGGGACGGTGCTCACTCCAGCCCCAGACTGTGTATAGGGGACGGTGCTCACTCCAGCCCCAGACTGTGTATAGGGGACGGTGCTCACTCCAGCCCCAGCCTGTGTATAGGGGACGGTGCTCACTCCAGACTGTGTATAGCGGACGGTGCTCACTCCAGACTGTGTATAGGGGACGGTGCTCACTCCAGACTGTGTATACGGGACGGTGCTCACTCCAGCCCCACACTGCATATAGGGGACTGTGTTCACTCCAGCCCCAGACTGTGTATAGGGGACGGTGCTCACTCCAGCCCCAGACTGTGTATAGGGGAGGGTGCTCACTCCAGCCTCAGACTGTGTATAGGGGACCGTGCACACTCCAGCCCAGACTGTATATAGGGAACGGTGCTCACTCCAGCTCCAGACTGTGTATAGGGGACAATGCTCACTCCAGCTCCAGACTCTGTATAGGGGACGGTGCTCACTTCAGCCCCAGACTGTGTATAGGGGACGGAGCTCACTCAAGCTCCAGACTGTGTATAGGGGACAGTGCTCACTCCAGCCCCAGACTGTGTATAGGGGACGGTGCTCACTCCAGCCCCAGACTGTGTATAGGGGATGGTGCTCACTCCAGCCCCAGACTGTGTATAGGGGACGGTGCTCCCTCCAGCCCCAGACTGTGTATCTGGGACGGTGCTCACTCCAGACTGTGTAGAGGGGACGGTGCTCACTCCAGACTGTGTATAGAGGACGGTGCTCTCTCCAGCCCCAGACTGTGTATAGGGGACGGTGCTCACTCCAGACAGTGCATAGGGGACGGTGCTCACTCCAGCCCCAGACTGTGTATAGGGGACGGTGCTCACTCCAGCCACAGACAGTGTATAGGGGACGGTGCTCACTCCAGCCCCAGACTGTGCATAGGGGGCGGTGCTCACTCCAGCCTCAGACTGTGTGTAGGGGACGGTGCTCACTCCAGCTCCAGACTGTGTATAGGGGACGGTGCTCACTCCAGCTCCAGTCTGTTTATTTGGGACGGTGCTCACTCCAGCCCCAGACTGTTTATAGGGGACGGTGCTCACTCCAGCCCCAGACAGTGTATAGGGGACAGTGCTCACTCCAGACTGTGTATACGGGACGGTGCTCACTCCAGACCCAGACTGTGTATAGGGGACGGTGATCACGCCAGCCCGACTCTGTATAGGGGACGGTGCTCACTCCAGCTCCAGACTGTGTATAGGGGACGGTGCTCACTCCAGCTCCAGACTGTGTATAGGGGACGGTGATCACTCCAGCTCCAGTCTGTTTATTTGGGACGGTGCTCACTCCAGCCCCAGGCTGTTTATAGGGGACGGTGCTCACTCCAGCCCCAGACTGTGTATAGGGGACACTGCTCACTCCAGACTGTGTATACGGGACGGTGCTCACTCCAGACCCAGACTGTGTATAGGGGACGGTGATCACGCCAGCCCCAGACTCTGTATAGGGGACGGTGCTCACTCCAGCTCCAGACTGTGTATAGGGGACGGTGCTCACTCCAGCTCCAAACTTTGTATAGGGGACGGTGATCACTCCAGCCCCAGACAGTGTATAGGGGACGGTGCTCAATCCAGCTCCAGACTGTGTATAGGGGACGGTGCTCACTCCAGCTCCAGACTGTGTATAGAGGACGGTGCTCACTCCAGCCCCAGACTGTGTATAGGGGCCGGTGCTCACTCCAGCCCCAGACTGTGTATAGGGGACGGTGCTCACTCCAGCTCCAGACTGTGTATAGGGGACGGTGCTCACTCCAGACTGTGTATAGGGGACGGTGCTCACTCCAGCTCCAGACTGAGTATAGGGGACTGTGCTCACTCCAGCACCAGACTGTGTATAGGGGACAGTGCTCACTCCAGCTCCAGACTGTGTATAGCGGACGGTGCTCACTCCAGACTCTGTATAGGGGACGGTGCTCACTCCAGCCACAGACTGTGTATAGGGGACGGTGCTGACGCCAGCCCCAGGCTGTGTATAGGGGACAGTGCTCACTCCAGTCCCTGACTGTGTACTGGGGACGGTGCTCACTCCAGACTGTGTATAGGGGACAGTGCTCACTCCAGACCCAGACTGTGTATAGGGAACGATCCTCACTCCCGCCCCATACTGTGTAAATGGGACGGTGCGCACTCCAGACTGTGTATAGGGGACGGTGCTCACACCAGCTCCAGACTGTGTATAGGGGACAGTGCTCACTCCAGCCCCAGACTGTGTATAGGGGACGGTGCTCTCTCCAGCTCCAGACTGTGTATAGGGCACGGTGCTCACTCCAGCCCCAGACTGTTTATAGGGGACGGTGCTCACTCCAGCCCCAGACTGTGTATAGGGGACGGTGCTCACTCCAGCCCCAGACTGTGTATGGGGACGGAGCTCACTCCAGCACCAGTCTGTGTATAGGGGACGGTGCTCACTCCAGCCCCAGACTGTGTATAGGGGACGGTGCTCACTCCAGCCCCAGACTGTGTATGGGGACGGAGCTCACTCCAGCACCAGACTGTGTATAGGGGACGGTGCTCACTCCAGCCCCAGACTGTGTATGGGGACGGAGCTCACTCCAGCCCCAGACTGTGTATAGGGGACGGTGCTCACTCCAGCACCAGACTGTGTATAGGGGACGGTGCTCACTCCAGCACCAGACTGTGTATAGGGGACGGTGTTCACTCCAGCCCCAGACTGTGTATAGGGGAAGGTGCTCACTCCAGCTCCAGACTGTGTATATGGGACGGCGCTCACTCCAGCTCCAGACTGTGTATAGGGGACGGTGCTCATTCCAGCCCCAGACTGTGTATAGTAGACGGTGCTCACTCCAGCCCCAGACTGTGTATAGCGGACGGTGCTCACTCCAGCCCCAGACTGTGTATAGGGGACGGTGCTCACTCCAGACAGTGCATAGGGGACGTTGCTCACTCCAGCCCCAGACTGTGTAAAGGGGGCGGTGCTCACTCCAGCCCCAGACTGTGTATAGGGGACGGTGCTCACTCCAGCCCCAGACTGTGTATAGGGGACGGTGCTCACTCCAGCCTCAGACTGTGTGTAGGGGACGGTGCTCACTCCAGCTCCAGACTGTGTATAGGGGACGGTGCTCACTCCAGCTCCAGTCTGTTTATTTGGGACGGTGCTCACTCCAGCCCCAGACTGTTTATCGGGGACGGTGCTCACTCCAGCCCCAGACTGTGTAAAGGGGACATTGCTCACTCCAGACTGTGTATACGGGACGGTGCTCACTCCAGACCCAGACTGTGCATAGGGGACGGTGATCACGCCAGCCCCAGACTCTGTATAGGGGACGGTGCTCACTCCAGCTCCAGACTGTGTATAGGGGACGGTGCTCACTCCAGCTCCAGACTGTATATAGGGGACGGTGATCACTCCAGCCCCAGACAGTGTGTAGGGGACGGTGCTCAATCCAGCCCCAGACTGTGTATAGGGGACGGTGCTCACTCCAGCTCCAGACTGCGTATAGGGGACGGTGCTCACTCCAGCCCCAGACTGTGTATAGGGGACGGTGCTCACTCCAGCCCCAGACTGTGTATAGGGAACGGTGCTCACTCCAGCTACAGACTGTGTATAGGGGACGGTGCTCACTCCAGACTGTGTATAGGGGACGGTGCTCACTCCAGCTCCAGACTGAGTATAGGGGACTGTGCTCACTCCAGCACCAGACTGTGTATAGGGGACAGTGCTCACTCCAGCTCCAGACTGTGTATAGCGGACGGTGCTCACTCCAGACTCTGTATAGGGGACGGTGCTCACTCCAGCCCCAGACTGTGTATAGGGGACAGTGCTGACGCCAGCCCCAGGCTGTGTATAGGGGACAGTGCTCACTCCAGTCCCTGACTCTGTACTGGGGACGGTGCTCACTCCAGACTGTGTATAGGGGACAGTGCTCACTCCAGACCCAGACTGTGTATAGGGAACGGTGCTCACTCCCGCCCCATACTGTGTATAGGGGATGGTGCACACTCCAGACTGCATATAGGGGACGGTGCTCACACCAGCTCCAGACTGTGTATAGGTGACAGTGCTCACTCCAGCCCCAGACTGTGTATAGGGGACGGTGCTCTCTCCAGCTCCAGACTGTGTATAGGAGACGGTGCTCACTCCAGCCCCAGACTGTTTATAGGGGACGGTGCTCACTCCAGCCCCAGACTGTGTATAGGGGACGGTGCTCACTCCAGCCCCAGACTGTTTATGGGGACGGAGCTCACTCCAGCCCCAGACTGTGTATAGGGGACGATGCTCACTCCAGCACCAGACTGTGTATAGGGGACGGTGCTCACTCCAGCCCCAGACTGTGTATCGGGGAAGGTGCTCACTCCAGCTCCAGACTGTGTATATGGGACGGTGCTCACTCCAGCTCCAGACTGTGTATAGGGGACGGTGCTCACTCCAGCCCCAGACTGTGTATAGTAGACGGTGCTCACTCCAGCCCCAGACTGTGTATAGCGGACGGTGCTCACTCCAGTCCCTGACTGTGTATAGGGGACGGTGCTCACTCCAGACAGTGCATAGGGGACGGTGCTCACTCCAGCCCCAGACTGTGTAAAGGGGGCGGTGCTCACTCCAGCCCCAGACTGTGTATAGGGGACGGTGCTCACTCCAGCCCCAGACTGTGTTTTGGGGACGGTGCTCACCCCAGCCTCAGACTGTGTGTAGGGGACGGTGCTCACTCCAGCTCCAGACTGTGTATAGGGGACGGTGCTCACTCCAGCACCAGTCTTTTTATTTGGGACGGTGCTCAGTCCAGCCCCAGACTGTTTATAGGGGACGGTGCTCACTCCAGCCCCAGACTGTGAATAGGGTACATTGCTCACTCCAGACTGTGTATACGGGACGGTGCTCACTCCAGACCCAGACTGTGTATAGGGGACGGTGATCACGCCAGCCCCAGACTCTGTATAGGGGACGGTGCTCACTCCAGCTCCAGACTGTGTATAGGGGACGGTGCTCACTCCAGCTCCAGACTGTGTATAGGGGACGGTGATCACTCCAGCCCCAGACAGTGTATAGGGGACGGTGCTCAATCCAGCTCCAGACCGTGTATAGGGGACGGTGCTCACTCCAGCTCCAGACTGTGTATAGGGGACGGTGCTCACTCCAGCTCCAGACTGTGTATAGGGGACGGTGCTCACTCCAGACTGTGTATAGGGGACGGTGCTCACTCCAGCTCCAGACTGAGTATAGGGGACTGTGCTCACTCCAGCGCCAGACTGTGTATAGGGGACAGTGCTCACTCCAGCTCCAGACTGTGTATAGCGGACGGTGCTCACTCCAGACTCTGTATAGGGGACGGTGCTCACTCCAGCCCCAGACTGTGTATAGGGGACAGTGCTGACGCCAGCCCCAGGCTGTGTATAGGGGACAGTGCTCACTCCAGTCCCTGACTGTGTACTGGGGACGGTGCTCACTCCAGACTGTGTATAGGGGACAGTGCTCACTCCAGACCCAGACTGTGTATAGGGAACGGTGCTCACTCCCGCCCCATACTGTGTATAGGGGACGGTGCGCACTCCAGACTGTGTATAGGGGACGGTGCTCACAACAGCTCCAGACTGTGTATATGGGACAGTGCTCACTCCAGCCCCAGACTGTGTATAGGGGACGGTGCTCTCTCCAGCTCCAGACTGTGTATAGGGGACGGTGCTCACTCAAGTCCCAGACTGTGTATAGGTATGGTGCTCACTCCAGCCCCAGACTGTATATCGGGGACGGTGCTCACTCCAGCCCCAGACTGTGTGTAGGGGACGGTGCTCACTCCAGCCCCAGACTGTGTATAGGGGATGGTGCTCACTCCAGCCCCAGACTGTTTATAGGGGACGGTGCTCACTCCAGCCCCAGACTGTGTATAGGGGACAGTGCTCACTCCAGCCCCAGACTGTTTATGGGGACGGAGCTCACTCCAGCCCCAGACTGAGTATAGGGGACCGTGCTCACTCCAGCACCAGACTGTGCATAGGGGACGGTGCTCACTCCAGCCCCAGACTGTGTATAGGGGAAGGTGCTCACTCCAGCTCCAGACTGTGTATATGGGACGGTGCTCACTCCAGCTCCAGACTGTGTATAGGGGACGGTGCTCACTCCAACCCCAGACTGTGTATAGTAGACGGTGCTCACTCCAGCCCCAGACTGTGTATAGCGGACGGTGCTCACTCCAGCCCCAGACTGTGTATAGGGGACGGTGCTCACTCCAGACAGTGCATAGGGGACGGTGCTCACTCCAGCCCCAGACTGTGTAAAGGGGGCGATGCTCACTCCAGCCCCAGACTGTGTATAGGGGACGGTGCTCACTCCAGCCCCAGACTGTGTATAGGGGACGGTGCTCACTCCAGCCTCAGACTGTGTGTAGGGGACGGTGCTCACTCCAGCTCCAGACTGTGTATAGGGGACGGTGCTCACTCCAGCTCCAGTCTGTTTATTTGGGACGGTGCTCACTCCAGCCCCAGACTGTTTATAGGGGACGGTGCTCACTCCAGCCCCAGACTGTGTATAGGGGACACTGCTCACTCCAGACTGTGTATACGGGACGGTGCTCACTCCAGACCCAGACTGTGTATAGGGGACGGTGATCACGCCAGCCCCAGACTCTGTATAGGGGACGGTGCTCACTCCAGCTCCAGACTTTGTATAGGGGACGGTGCTCACTCCAGCTCCAGACTGTGTATAGGGGACGGTGATCACTCCAGCCCCAGACAGTGTATAGGGGACGGTGCTCACTCCAGCTCCAGACTGTGTATAGGGGACGGTGCTCACTCCAGACTGTGTATAGGGGACGGTGCTCACTCCAGCTCCAGACTGAGTATAGCGGACGGTGCTCACTCTAGACTCTGTATAGGGGACGGTGCTCACTCCAGCCACAGACTGTGCATAGGGGACGGTGCTGACGCCAGCCCCAGGCTGTGTATAGGGGACAGTGCTCACTCCAGTCCCTGACTGTGTACTGGGGACGGTGCTCACTCCAGACTGTGTATAGGGGACAGTGCTCCCTCCAGACTCAGACTGTGTATAGGGAACGATCCTCACTCCCGCCCCATACTGTGTATAGGGGACGGTGCGCACTCCAGACTGTGTATAGGGGACGGTGCTCACACCAGCTCCAGACTGTGTACAGGGGACAGTGCTCACTCCAGCCCCAGACTGTGTATAGGGGACCGTGCTCTCTCCAGCTCCAGACTGTGTATAGGGGACGGTGCTCACTCCAGCCCCAGACTCTTTATAGGGGACGGTGCTCACTCCAGCCCCAGACTGTGTATAGGGGACGGTGCTCACTCCAGCCCCAGACTGTGTATGGGGACGGAGCTCACTCCAGCACCAGACTGTGTATAGGGGACGGTGCTCACTCCAGCACCAGACTGTGTATAGGGGACGGTGCTCACTCCAGCCCCAGACTTTGTATAGGGGAAGGTGCTCACTCCAGCTCCAGACTGTGTATATGAGACGGCGCTCATTCCAGCTCCAGACTGTGTATAGGGGACGGTGCTCATTCCAGCCCCAGACTGTGTATAGTAGACGGTGCTCACTCCAGCCCCAGACTGTGTATAGTGGACGGTGCTCACTCCAGCCCCAGACTGTGTATAGGGGACGGTGCTCGCTCCAGACAGTGCATAGGGGACGGTGCTCACTCCAGCCCCAGACTGTGTAAAGGGGGCGGTGCTCACTCCAGCCCCAGACTGTGTATAGGGGACGGTGCTCACTCCAGCCCCAGACTGTGTGTAGGGGACGGTGCTCACTCCAGCCTCAGACTGTGTGTAGGGGACGGTGCTCACTCCAGCTCCAGACTGTGTATAGGGGATGGTGCTCACTCCAGCTCCAGTCTGTTTATTTGGGATGGTGCTCACTCCAGCCCCAGACTGTTTATCGGGGACGGTGCTCACTCCAGCCCCAGACTGTGTAAAGGGGACATTGCTCACTCCAGACTGTGTATACGGGACGGTGCTCACTCCAGACCCAGACTGTGTATAGGGGACGGTGATCACGCCAGCCCCAGACTCTGTATAGGGGACGGTGCTCACTCCAGCTCCAGACTGTGTATAGGGGACGGTGCTCACTCCAGCTCCAGACTGTGTATAGGGGACGGTGATCACTCCAGCCCCAGACAGTGTATAGGGGACGGTGCTCAATCCAGCTCCAGACTGTGTATAGGGGACAGTGCTCACTCCAGCTCCAGACTGTGTATAGGGGACGGTGCTCACTCCAGCCCCAGACTGTGTATAGGGGACGGTGCTCACTCCAGCCCCAGACTGTGTATAGGGGACGGTGCTCACTCCAGCTCCAGACTGTGTATAGGGGACGGTGCTCACTCCAGACTGTGTATAGGGGACGGTGCTTCTCCAGCTCCAGACTGAGTATAGGGGACTGTGCTCACTCCAGCACCAGACTGTGTATAGAGGACGGTGCTCACTCCAGCCCCAGACTGTGTATAGGGGACGGTGCTCACTCCAGCCCCAGACTGTGTATAGGGGACGGTGCTCACTCCAGCTCCAGACTGTGTATAGGGGACGGTGCTCACTCCAGACTGTGTATAGGGGACGGTGCTCACTCCAGCTCCAGACTGAGTATAGGGGACTGTGCTCACTCCAGCACCAGACTGTGTATAGGGGACAGTGCTCACTCCAGCTCCAGACTGTGTATAGCGGACGGTGCTCACTCCAGACTCTGTATACGGGACGGTGCTCACTCCAGCCACAGACTGTGCATAGGGGATGGTGCTGACGCCAGCCCCAGGCTGTGTATAGGGGACAGTGCTCACTCCAGTCCCTGACTGTGTACTGGGGACGGTGCTCACTCCAGACTGTGTATAGGGGACAGAGCTCACTCCAGACCCAGACTGTGTATAGGGAACGATCCTCACTCCCGCCCCATACTGTGTATAGGGGACGGTGCGCACTCCAGACTGTGTATAGGGGACGGTGCTCACACCAGCTCCAGACTGTGTACAGGGGACAGTGCTCACTCCAGCCCCAGACTGTGTATAGGGGACGGTGCTCTCTCCAGCTCCAGACTGTGTATAGGGGACGGTGCTCACTCCAGCCCCAGACTGTTTATAGGGGACGGTGCTCACTCCAGCCCCAGACTGTGTATAGGGGACGGTGCTCACTCCAGCCCCAGACTGTGTATGGGGACGGAGCTCACTCCAGCACCAGACTGTGTATAGGGGACGGTGCTCACTCCAGCACCAGACTGTGTATAGGGGACGGTGCTCACTCCAGCCCCAGACTGTGTATAGGGGAAGGTGCTCACTCCAGCTCCAGACTGTGTATATGGGACGGCGCTCATTCCAGCTCCAGACTGTGTATAGGGGACGGTGCTCATTCCAGCCCCAGACTGTGTAAAGGGGGCGGTGCTCACTCCAGCCCCAGACAGTGTATAGGGGACGGTGCTCACTCCAGCCCCAGACTGTGTGTAGGGGACGGTGCTCACTCCAGCCTCAGACTGTGTGTAGGGGACGGTGCTCACTCCAGCTCCAGACTGTGTATAGGGGACGGTGCTCACTCCAGCTCCAGTCTGTTTATTTGGGACGGTGCTCACTCCAGCCCCAGACTGTTTATCGGGGACGGTGCTCACTCCAGCCCCAGACTGTGTAAAGGGGACATTGCTCACTCCAGACTGTGTATACGGGACGGTGCTCACTCCAGTCCCAGACTGTGTATAGGGGACGGTGATCACGCCAGCCCCAGACTCTGTATAGGGGACGGTGCTCACTCCAGCTCCAGACTGTGTATAGGGGACGGAGCTCACTCCAGCTCCAGACTGTGTATAGGGGACGGTGATCACTCCAGCCCCAGACAGTGTATAGGGGACGGTGCTCAATCCAGCTCCAGACTGCGTATAGGGGACGGTGCTCACTCCAGCTCCAGACTGTGAAAAGGGGACGGTGCTCACTCCAGCCCCAGACTGTGTATAGGGGACGGTGCTCACTCCAGCCCCAGACTGTGTATAGGGGACGGTGCTCACTCCAGCTCCAGACTGTGTATAGGGGACGGTGCTCACTCCAGACTGTGTATAGGGGACGGTGCTCACTCCAGCTCCAGACTGAGTATAGGGGACTGTGCTCACTCCAGCACCAGACTGTGTATAGGGGACAGTGCTCACTCCAGCTCCAGACTGTGTATAGCGGACGGTGCTCACTCCAGACTCTCTATAGGGGACGGTGCTCACTCCAGCCCCAGACTGTGTATAGGGGACAGTGCTGACGCCAGCCCCAGGCTGTGTATAGGGGACAGTGCTCACTCCAGTCCCTGACTGTGTACTGGGGACGGTGCTCACTCCAGACTGTGTATAGGGGACAGTGCTCACTCCAGACCCAGACAGTGTATAGGGAACGGTGCTCACTCCCGCCCCATACTGTGTATAGGGGACGGTGCGCACTCCAGACTGTGTATAGGGGACGGTGCTCACACCAGCTCCAGACTGTATATAGGGGACAGTGCTCACTCCAGCCCCAGACTGTGTATAGGGGACGGTGCTCTCTCCAGCTCCAGACTGTGTATAGGAGACGGTGCTCACTCCAGCCCCAGACTGTTTATAGGGGACGGTGCTCACTCCAGCCCCAGACTGTGTATAGGGGACGGTGCTCACTCCAGCCCCAGACTGTGTATGGGGACGGAGCTCACTCCAGCCCCAGACTGTGTATAGGGGACGATGCTCACTCCAGCACCAGACTGTGTATAGGGGATGGTGCTCACTCCAGCCCCAGACTGTGTATAGGGGAAAGTGCTCACTCCAGCTCCAGACTGTGTATAGGGGACAGTGCTCACTCCAGCTCCAGACTGTGTATAGCGGACGGTGCTCACTCCAGACTCTCTATAGGGGACGGTGCTCACTCCAGCCCCAGACTGTGTATAGGGGACAGTGCTGACGCCAGCCCCAGGCTGTGTATAGGGGACAGTGCTCACTCCAGTCCCTGACTGTGTACTGGGGACGGTGCTCACTCCAGACTGTGTATAGGGGACAGTGCTCACTCCAGACCCAGACAGTGTATAGGGAACGGTGCTCACTCCCGCCCCATACTGTGTATAGGGGACGGTGCGCACTCCAGACTGTGTATAGGGGACGGTGCTCACACCAGCTCCAGACTGTATATAGGGGACAGTGCTCACTCCAGCCCCAGACTGTGTATAGGGGACGGTGCTCTCTCCAGCTCCAGACTGTGTATAGGAGACGGTGCTCACTCCAGCCCCAGACTGTTTATAGGGGACGGTGCTCACTCCAGCCCCAGACTGTGTATAGGGGACGGTGCTCACTCCAGCCCCAGACTGTGTATGGGGACGGAGCTCACTCCAGCCCCAGACTGTGTATAGGGGACGATGCTCACTCCAGCACCAGACTGTGTATAGGGGACGGTGCTCACTCCAGCCCCAGACTGTGTATAGGGGAAAGTGCTCACTCCAGCTCCAGACTGTGTATATGGGACGGTGCTCACTCCAGCTCCAGACTGTGTATAGGGGACGGTGCTCACTCCAGCCCCAGACTGTGTATAGTAGACGGTGCTCACTCCAGCCCCAGACTGTTTATATCGGACGGTGCTCACTCCAGTCCCCGACTGTGTATAGGGGATGGTGCTCACTCCAGACAGTGCATAGGGGACGGTGCTCACTCCAGCCCCAGACAGTGTAAAGGGGGCGGTGCTCACTCCAGCCCCAGACTGTGTATAGGGGACGGTGCTCACTCCAGCCCCAGACTGTGTATAGGGGACGGTGCTCACTCCAGCCTCAGACTGTGTGTAGGGGACGGTGCTCACTCCAGCTCCAGACTGTGTATAGGGGACGGTGCTCACTCCAGCTCCAGTCTGTTTATTTGGGACGGTGCTCAGTCCAGCCCCAGACTGTTTATAGGGGACGGTGCTCACTCCAGCCCCAGACTGTGTATAGGGGACATTGCTCACTCCAGACTGTGTATACGGGACGGTGCTCACTCCAGACCCAGACTGTGTATAGGGGACGGTGATCACGCCAGCCCCAGACTCTGTATAGTGGACGGTGCTCACTCCAGCTCCAGACTGTGTATAGGGGACGGTGCTCACTCCAGCTCCAGACTGTGTATAGGGGACGGTGATCACTCCAGCCCCAGACAGTGTATAGGGGACGGTGCTCAATCCAGCTCCAGACTGTGCATAGGGGACGGTGCTCACTCCGGCTCCAGACTGTGTATAGGGGACGGTGCTCACTCCAGCCCCAGACTGTGTATAGGGGACGGTGCTCACTCCAGCCCCAGACTGTGTATAGGGGACGGTGCTCACTCCAGCTCCAGACTGTGTATAGGGGACGGTGCTCACTCTAGACTGTGTATAGAGGACGGTGCTCACTCCAGCTCCAGACTGAGTATAGGGGACTGTGCTCACTCCAGCACCAGACTGTGTATAGGGGACAGTGCTAACTCCAGCTCCAGACTGTGTATAGCGGACGGTGCTCACTCCAGACTCTGTATAGGGGACGGTGCTCACTCCAGCCCCAGACTGTGTATAGGGGACAGTGCTGAAGCCAGCCCAAGGCTGTGTATAGGGGACAGTGCTCACTCCAGTCCCTGACTGTGTACTGGGGACGGTGCTCACTCCAGACTGTGTATAGGGGACAGTGCTCACTCCAGACCCAGACTGTGTATAGGGGACGGTGCTCACTCCCGCCCCATACTGTGTATAGGGGACGGTGCGCACTCCAGACTGTGTATAGGGGACGGTGCTCACACCAGCTCCAGACTGTGTATAGGGGACAGTGCTCACTCCAGCCCCAGACTGTGTATAGGGGACGGTGCTCTCTCCAGCTCCAGACTGTGTATAGGGGACGGTGCTCACTCCAGCCCCAGACTGTTTATAGGGGACGGTGCTCACTCCAGCCCCAGACTGTGTATAGGGGACGGTGCTCACTCCAGCCTCAGACTGTGTATCGGGGACGGTGCTCACTCCAGCCTCAGACTGTGTATAGGGGACGGTGCTCACACCAGCCCCAGACTGTGTATAGGGGACAGTGCTCACTCCAGCTCCAGACTGTATATAGGGGACGGTGCTCACTCCAGCTCCAAACTGTGTATAGGGGACGGTGCTCACTCCAGCCCCACACTGTGTATAGCGGACAGTGCTCACTCCAGCCTCAGACTGTGCACAGGTGACGGTGCTCACTCCAGCCCCAGACTGTGCATAGGGGACGGTGCTCACTCCAGACTGTGTATAGGGGACGGTGCTCACTCCAGCCCCAGACTGTGTATTGGGGATGGTGCTCACTCCAGCCACAGACTGTGTATGGGGAACAGTGCTCACTCCAGTCCCAGACTGTGTATAGCGGACTGTGCTCACTCCAGCCCCAGACTGTGTATAGGGGACGGTGCTCACTCCAGCCCCAGACTGTGTATAGGGGGCGGTGCTCACTCCAGCCTCAGACTGTGTGTAGGGGACGGTGCTCACTCCAGCTCCAGACTGTGTATAGGGGACGGTACTCACTCCAGCTCCAGTCTGTTTATTTGGGACGGTGCTCACTCCAGCCCCAGACTGTTTATAGGGGACGGTGCTCACTCCAGCCCCAGACTGTGTATAGGGGACAGTGCTCACTCCAGACTGTGTATACGGGACGGTGCTCACTCCAGACCCAGACTGTGTATAGGGAACTGTGATCACGCCAGCCCCAGACTCTGTACAGGGGACGGTGCTCACTCCAGCTCCAGACTGTGTATAGGGGACGGTGCTCACTCCAGCTCCAGACTGTGTATAGGGGACGGTGATCACTCCAGCCCCAGACAGTGTATAGGGGACGGTGCTCAATCCAGCTCCAGACTGTGTAGAGGGGACGGTGCTCACTCCAGCTCCAGACTGTGTATAGGGGACGGTGCTCACTCCAGCCCCAGACTGTGTATAGGGGACGGTGCTCACTCCAGACTCTGTATAGGGGACGGTGCTCACTCCAGCCCCAGACTGTGTATAGGGGACAGTGCTGAAGCCAGCCCAAGGCTGTGTATAGGGGACAGTGCTCACTCCAGTCCCTGACTGTGTACTGGGGACGGTGCTCACTCCAGACTGTGTATAGGGGACAGTGCTCACTCCAGACCCAGACTGTGTATAGGGGACGGTGCTCACTCCCGCCCCATACTGTGTATAGGGGACGGTGCGCACTCCAGACTGTGTATAGGGGACGGTGCTCACACCAGCTCCAGACTGTGTATAGGGGACAGTGCTCACTCCAGCCCCAGACTGTGTATAGGGGACGGTGCTCTCTCCAGCTCCAGACTGTGTATAGGGGACGGTGCTCACTCCAGCCCCAGACTGTTTATAGGGGACGGTGCTCACTCCAGCCCCAGACTGTGTATAGGGGACGGTGCTCACTCCAGCCTCAGACTGTGTATCGGGGACGGTGCTCACTCCAGCCTCAGACTGTGTATAGGGGATGGTGCTCACACCAGCCCCAGACTGTGTATAGGGGACAGTGCTCACTCCAGCTCCAGACTGTATATAGGGGACGGTGCTCACTCCAGCTCCAAACTGTGTATAGGGGACGGTGCTCACTCCAGCCCCACACTGTGTATAGCGGACGGTGCTCACTCCAGCCTCAGACTGTGCACAGGTGACGGTGCTCACTCCAGCCCCAGACTGTGCATAGGGGACGGTGCTCACTCCAGACTGTGTATAGGGGACGGTGCTCACTCCAGCCCCAGACTGTGTATTGGGGATGGTGCTCACTCCAGCCACAGACTGTGTATGGGGAACAGTGCTCACTCCAGTCCCAGACTGTGTATAGCGGACTGTGCTCACTCCAGCCCCAGACTGTGTATAGGGGACGGTGCTCACTCCAGCCCCAGACTGTGTATAGGGGGCGGTGCTCACTCCAGCCTCAGACTGTGTGTAGGGGACGGTGCTCACTCCAGCTCCAGACTGTGTATAGGGGACGGTACTCACTCCAGCTCCAGTCTGTTTATTTGGGACGGTGCTCACTCCAGCCCCAGACTGTTTATAGGGGACGGTGCTCACTCCAGCCCCAGACTGTGTATAGGGGACAGTGCTCACTCCAGACTGTGTATACGGGACGGTGCTCACTCCAGACCCAGACTGTGTATAGGGAACTGTGATCACGCCAGCCCCAGACTCTGTACAGGGGACGGTGCTCACTCCAGCTCCAGACTGTGTATAGGGGACGGTGCTCACTCCAGCTCCAGACTGTGTATAGGGGACGGTGATCACTCCAGCCCCAGACAGTGTATAGGGGACGGTGCTCAATCCAGCTCCAGACTGTGTAGAGGGGACGGTGCTCACTCCAGCTCCAGACTGTGTATAGGGGACGGTGCTCACTCCAGCCCCAGACTGTGTATAGGGGACGGTGCTCACTCCAGCCCCAGACTGTGTATAGGGGACGGTGCTCACTCCAGTTCCAGACTGTGTATAGGGGACGGTGCTCACTCCAGACTGTGTATAGGGGACGGTGCTCACTCCAGCTCCAGACTGAGTATAGGGGACTGTGCTCACTCCAGCACCAGACTGTGTATAGGGGACAGTGCTCACTCCAGCTCCAGACTGTGTATAGCGGACGGTGCTCACTCCAGACTCTGTATAGGGGACGGTGCTCACTCCAGCCCCAGACTGTGTATAGGGGACAGTGCTGACACCAGCCCCAGGCTGTGTATAGGGGACAGTGCTCACTCCAGTCCCTGACTGTGTACTGGGGACGGTGCTCACTCCAGACTGTGTGTAGGGGCAGTGCTCACTCCAGACCCAGACTGTGTATAGGGAACGGTGCTCACTCCCGCCCCATACTGTGTATAGGGGACGGTGCGCACTCCAGACTGTGTATAGGGGACGGTGCTCACACCAGCTCCAGACGGTGTATAGGGGACAGTGCTCACTCCAGCCCCAGACTGTGTACAGGGGAAGGTGCTCACTCCAGCTCCAGACTGTGTATATGGGACGGTGCTCACTCCAGCTCCAGACTGTGTATAGGGGACGGTGCTCACTCCAGCCCCAGACTGTTTATAGGGAACGGTGCTCACTCCAGCCCCAGACTGTGTATAGGGGACGGTGCTCACTCCAGCCCCAGACTGTGTATAGGGGATGGTGCTCACTCCAGCCCCAGACTGTTTATAGGGGACGGTGCTCACTCCAGCCCCAGACTGTGTATAGGGGACGTTGCTCACTCCAGCCCCAGACTGTGGATGGGGACGGAGCTCACTCCAGCCCCAGACTGTGTATAGGGGACAGTGCTCACTCCAGTCCCTGACTGTGTACTGGGGACGGTGCTCACTCCAGACTGTGTATAGGGGACAGTGCTCACTCCAGACCCAGACTGTGTAAAGCGAACGATCCTCACTCCTGCCCCATACTGTGTATAGGGGACGGTGCGCACTCCAGACTGTGTATAGGGGACGGTGCTCACACCAGCTCCAGACTGTGTATAGGGGACAGTGCTCACTCCAGTCCCAGACTGTGTATAGGGGACGGTGCTCTCTCCAGCTCCAGACTGTGTATAGGGGACGGTGCTCACTCCAGCCCCAGACTGTTTATAGGGGACGGTGCTCACTCCAGCCCCAGACTGTGTATAGGGGACGGTGCTCACTCCAGCCCCAGACTGTGTATGGGGACGGAGCTCACTCCAGCCCCAGACTGTGTATAGGGGACGGTGCTCACTCCAGCACCAGACTGTGTATAGGGGACGGTGCTCACTCCAGCCCCAGACTGTGTATAGGGGAAGGTGCTCATCCAGCTCCAGACTGTGTATATGGGACGGCGCTCACTCCAGCTCCAGACTGTGTATAGGGGACGGTGCTCATTCCAGCCCCAGACTGTGTATAGTAGACGGTGCTCACTCCAGCCCCAGACTGTGTATAGCGGACGGTGCTCACTCCAGCCCCAGACTGTGTATAGGGGACGGTGCTCACTCCAGACAGTGCATAGGGGACGGTGCTCACTCCAGACTGTGTATACGGGATGGTGCTCACTCCAGCCCCACACTGCATATAGGGGACTGTGTTCACTCCAGCCCCAGACTGTGTATAGGGGACGGTGCTCAATCCAGCCCCAGACTGTGTATAGGGGAGGGTGCTCACTCCAGCCTCAGACTGTGTATAGGGGACCGTGCACACTCCAAACCAGACTGTATAAAGGGGACGGTGCTCACTGCAGCTCCAGACTGTGTATAGGGGACAGTGCTCACTCCAGCTCCAGACTCTGTATAGGGGACGGTGCTCACTTCAGCCCCAGACTGTGTATAGGGGACGGAGCTCACTCAAGCTCCAGACTGTGTATAGGGGACGGTGCTCACTCCAGCCCCAGACTGTGTATAGGGGACGGTGCTCACTCCAGCCCCAGACTGTGTATAGGGGATGGTGCTCACTCCAGCCCCAGACTGTGTATAGGGGACGGTGCTCCCTCCAGCCCCAGACTGTGTATCTGGGACGGTGCTCACTCCAGACTGTGTAGAGGGGACGGTGCTCACTCCAGCCCCAGACTTTGTATAGGAGACGGTGCTCACTCCAGCCCCAGACTGTATATAGGGGATGGTGCTCACTCCAGCTCCAGATTGTGCATAGGGGACGGTGCTCACTCCTGCCCCAAACTGTGTATAGGGTACGGTGCTCACTCCAGCCCCAGACTGTGTATTGGGGACGATGCTCACTCCAGCCCCAGACTGTGTATAGGGGACGGTGCTCACTCCAGCTCCAGACTGTGTGTAGGGGACGGTGCTCACTCCAGACCCAGACTGTGTATAGGGGACGGTGCTCACTCGAGCCCCAGACTGTGTATAGGGGACGGTGCTCACTCCAGACTGTGTATAGGGGACGATGCTCACTCCAGCCCCAGACTGTGTATAGGGGAAGGTGCTCACACCAGCTCCAGACTGTGTATACGGGACGGTGCTCACTCCAGCCCCAGACTGTGTATAGGGGACGGTGCTCACTCCAGCCCCAGACTGTGTATAGGGGACGGTGCTCACGCCAGCCCCAGACTGTGTATAGGGGACGGTGCTCACTCCAGACTGTGTATAGGGGACGGTGCTCACTCCAGACTGTGTATAGGGGACGGTACTCACTCCAGACTGTGTATCGTGGACGGTGCTCACTCCAGCCCCAGACTGTGTATAGGGGACGGTGCTCACTCCAGCCCCAGACTGTGTATAGGGGACGGTGCTCACACCAGCTCCAGACTGTGTATACGGGACGGTGGTCACTCCAGCCCCAGACTGTGTATAGGGGACGGTGCTCACTCCAGACTGTGTATAGGGGACGTTGCTCACTCCAGCCCCAGACTGTGTACAGGGGACGGTGCTCACTCCAGCCCCAGACTGTTTATAGGGGACGGTGCTCACTCCAGCCCCAGACTGTGTATAGGG
Source organism: Somniosus microcephalus (assembly GCF_052327205.1). Lineage (NCBI taxonomy): Eukaryota > Metazoa > Chordata > Chondrichthyes > Squaliformes > Somniosidae > Somniosus > Somniosus microcephalus. Next base: position 66,525,616 of record NW_028225179.1, on the reverse strand, counting down.
GACGGTGCTCACTCCAGCCTCAGACTCTGTATAGGGGACGGTGCTCACTCCAGCCCCAGACTGTGTATAGGGGATGGTGCTCACTCCAGCCCCAGACTGTGTATAGGGGACGGTGCTCATGCCAGCCCCAGACTGTTTATAGGGGACGGTGCTCACTCCAGCCCCAGACTGTGTATAGGGGATGGTGCTCACTCCAGCCCCAGACTGTGTATAGGGGACAGTGCTCATGCCAGCCCCAGACTGTGTATCGGGGATGGTGCTCACTCCAGCCCCAGACTGTGTATAGGGGACAGTGCTCACTCCAGTCCCAGACTGTGTATAGGGGATGGTGCTCACTCCAGCCCCAGACTGTATATTGGGGACGGTGCTCACTCCAGCTCCAGACTGTGTATAGGGGACGGTGCTCACTCCAGCCCCAGACTGTGTATTGGGGACGGTGCTCACTCCAGACTGTGTATAGGGGACGGTGCTCACTCCAGACTGTGTATAGGGGACGGTACTCACTCCAGACTGTGTATCGTGGACGGTGCTCACTCCAGCCCCAGACTGTGTATAGGGGACGGTGCTCACTCCAGCCCCAGACTGTGTATAGCGGATGGTGCTCACACCAGATCCAGACTGTGTATACGGGACGGTGCTCACTCCAGCCCCAGACTCTGTATAGGGGACGGTGCTCACTCCAGACTGTGTATAGGGGACGGTGCTCACTCCAGCCCCAGACTGTGTATAGGGGACGGTGCTCACTCCAGCCCCAGACTGTGTATAGGGGACGGTGCTCACTCCAGCCCCAGACTGTGTATAGGGGACGGTGCTCACTCCAGCCTCAGACTCTGTATAGGGGACGGTGCTCACTCCAGCCCCAGACTGTGTATAGGGGACGGTGCTCAATCCAGCCCCAGACTGTGTATAGGGGACGGTGCTCACTCCAGCCCCAGACTGTGTATAGGGGACGGTGCTCACGCCAGCCCCAGACTGTGTATAGGGGACGGTGCTCAATCCAGCCCCAGACTGTGTATAGGGGACGGTGCTCACTGCAGCCCCAGACTGTGTATCGGGGACGGTGCTCATGCCAGCCCCAGACTGTGTATAGGGGACGGTGCTCACTCCAGCCCCAGACTGTGTATAGGGGACGGTGCTCACTCCAGACTGTGTATAGGGGACGGTGCTTACTCGAGCTCCAGGCTGTGTATAGGGGATGGTGCTCACTCCAGCTCCAGACTGTGTATAGGGGACGGTGCTCTCTCCAGCCCCAGACTGTGTATAGGGGACGGTGCTGAATCCAGACTGTGTATAGGGGACGGTACTCACTCCAGACTGTGTATCGTGGATGGTGCACACTCCAGCCCCAGACTGTGTATACGGGATGGTGCTCACTCCAGCCCCAGACTGTGTATAGGGGACGGTGCTCACACCAGCTCCAGACTGTGTATACGGGACGGTGCTCACTCCAGCCCCAGACTGTGTATAGGGGACGGTGCTCACTCCAGACTGTGTATACGGGACGGTGCTCACTCCAGCCCCAGACTGTGTATAGGGGACGGTGCTCACTCCAGCCCCAGACTGTGTATAGGGGACGGTGCTCACTCCAGCCCCAGACTGTGTATAGGGGACGGTGCTCACTCCAGCCTCAGACTCTGTATAGGGGACGGTGCTCACTCCAGCCCCAGACTGTGTATAGGGGACGGTGCTCACTCCAGCCCTAGGCTGTGTATAGGGGACGGTGCTCACTCCAGCCCCAGACTGTGTATAGGGGACGGTGCTCACGCCAGCCCCAGACTGTGTATAGGGGACGGTGCTCACTCCAGCCCCAGACTGTGTATAGGGGATGGTGCTCACTCCAGCCCCAGACTGTGTATAGGGGACGGTGCTCACTCCAGCCTCAGACTCTGTATAGGGGACGGTGCTCACTCCAGCCCCAGACTGTGTATAGGGGACGGTGCTCACTCCAGCCCCAGGCTGTGTATAGGGGACGGTGCTCACTCCAGCCCCAGACTGTGTATAGGGGACGGTGCTCACGCCAGCCCCAGACTGTGTATAGGGGACGGTGCTCACTCCAGCCCCAGACTGTGTATAGGGGATGGTGCTCACTCCAGCCCCAGACTGTGTATAGGGGACGGTGCTCATGCCAGCCCCAGACTGTGTATCGGGGATGGTGCTCACTCCAGCCCCAGACTGTGTATAGGGGACAGTTCTCACTCCAGTCCCAGACTGTGTATAGGGGATGTTGCTCACTCCCGCCCCAGACTGTATATTGGGGACGGTGCTCACTCCAGCCCCAGACTGTGTATAGGGGACGGTGCTCACTCCAGCCCCAGACTGTGTATTGGGGACGGTGCTCACTCCAGACTGTGTATAGTGGACGGTGCTCACTCCAGACTGTGTATAGGGGATGGTACTCACTCCAGACTGTGTATCGTGGACGGTGCTCACTCCAGCCCCAGACTGTGTATAGGGGACGGTGCTCACTCCAGCCCCAGACTGTGTATAGGGGACGGTGCTCACTCCAGCCCCAGACTGTGTATAGGGGACGGTGCTCACTCCAGCCCCAGACTGTGGATGGGGACGGAGCTCACTCCAGCCCCAGACTGTGTATAGGGGACAGTGCTCACTCCAGTCCCTGACTGTGTACTGGGGACGGTGCTCACTCCAGACTGTGTATAGGGGACAGTGCTCACTCCAGACCCAGACTGTGTAAAGCGAACGATCCTCACTCCTGCCCCATACTGTGTATAGGGGACGGTGCGCACTCCAGACTGTGTATAGGGGACGGTGCTCACACCAGCTCCAGACTGTGTATAGGGGACAGTGCTCACTCCAGCCCCAGACTGTGTATAGGGGACGGTGCTCTCTCCAGCTCCAGACTGTGTATAGGGGACGGTGCTCACTCCAGCCCCAGACTGTTTATAGGGGACGGTGCTCACTCCAGCCTCAGACTGTGTATAGGGGACGGTGCTCACTCCAGCCCCAGACTGTGTATGGGGACGGAGCTCACTCCAGCCCCAGACTGTGTATAGGGGACGGTGCTCACTCCAGCACCAGACTGTGTATAGGGGACGGTGCTCACTCCAGCCCCAGACTGTGTATAGGGGAAGGTGCTCATCCAGCTCCAGACTGTGTATAAGGGACGGCGCTCACTCCAGCTCCAGACTGTGTATAGGGGACGGTGCTCATTCCAGCCCCAGACTGTGTATAGTAGACGGTGCTCACTCCAGCCCCAGACTGTGTATAGCGGACGGTGCTCACTCCAGCCCCAGACTGTGTATAGGGGACGGTGCTCACTCCAGACAGTGCATAGGGGACGGTGCTCACTCCAGACTGTGTATACGGGATGGTGCTCACTCCAGCCCCACACTGCATATAGAGGACTGTGTTCACTCCAGCCCCAGACTGTGTATAGGGGACGGTGCTCAATCCAGCCCCAGACTGTGTATAGGGGAGGGTGCTCACTCCAGCCTCAGACTGTGTATAGGGGACCGTGCACACTCCAAACCAGACTGTATAAAGGGGACGGTGCTCACTCCAGCTCCAGACTGTGTATAGGGGACAGTGCTCACTCCAGCTCCAGACTCTGTATAGGGGACGGTGCTCACTTCAGCCCCAGACTGTGTATAGGGGACGGAGCTCACTCAAGCTCCAGACTGTGTATAGGGGACGGTGCTCACTCCAGCCCCAGACTGTGTATAGGGGACGGTGCTCACTCCAGCCCCAGACTGTGTATAGGGGATGGTGCTCACTCCAGCCCCAGACTGTGTATAGGGGACGGTGCTCCCTCCAGCCCCAGACTGTGTATCTGGGACGGTGCTCACTCCAGATTGTGTAGAGGGGACAGTGCTCACTCCAGCCCCAGACTTTGTATAGGAGACGGTGCTCACTCCAGCCCCAGACTGTATATAGGGGATGGTGCTCACTCCAGCTCCAGATTGTGTATAGGGGACGGTGCTCACTCCTGCCCCAAACTGTGTATAGGGTACGGTGCTCACTCCAGCCCCAGACTGTGTATTGGGGACGATGCTCACTCCAGCCCCAGACTGTGTATAGGGGACGGTGCTCACTCCAGCTCCAGACTGTGTGTAGGGGACGGTGCTCACTCCAGACCCAGACTGTGTATAGGGGACGGTGCTCACTCGAGCCCCAGACTGTGTATAGGGGACGGTGCTCACTCCAGACTGTGTATAGGGGACGATGCTCACTCCAGCCCCAGACTGTGTATAGGGGAAGGTGCTCACACCAGCTCCAGACTGTGTATACGGGACGGTGCTCACTCCAGCCCCAGACTGTGTATAGGGGACGGTGCTCACTCCAGCCCCAGACTGTGTATAGGGGACGGTGCTCACGCCAGCCCCAGACTGTGTATAGGGGACGGTGCTCACTCCAGACTGTGTATAGGGGACGGTGCTCACTCCAGACTGTGTATAGGGGACGGTACTCACTCCAGACTGTGTATCGTGGACGGTGCTCACTCCAGCCCCAGACTGTGTATTGGGGACGGTGCTCACTCCAGCCCCAGACTGTGTATAGGGGACGGTGCTCACACCAGCTCCAGACTGTGTATACGGGACGGTGGTCACTCCAGCCCCAGACTGTGTATAGGGGACGGTGCTCACTCCAGACTGTGTATAGGGGACGTTGCTCACTCCAGCCCCAGACTGTGTACAGGGGACGGTGCTCACTCCAGCCCCAGACTGTGTATAGGGGACGGTGCTCACTCCAGCCCCAGACTGTGTATAGGGGACGGTGCTCACTCCAGCCTCAGACTCTGTATAGGGGACGGTGCTCACTCCAGCCCCAGACTGTGTATAGGGGATGGTGCTCACTCCAGCCCCAGACTGTGTATAGGGGACGGTGCTCATGCCAGCCCCAGACTGTTTATAGGGGACGGTGCTCACTCCAGCCCCAGACTGTGTATAGGGGATGGTGCTCACTCCAGCCCCAGACTGTGTATAGGGGACAGTGCTCATGCCAGCCCCAGACTGTGTATCGGGGATGGTGCTCACTCCAGCCCCAGACTGTGTATAGGGGACAGTGCTCACTCCAGTCCCAGACTGTGTATAGGGGATGGTGCTCACTCCAGCCCCAGACTGTATATTGGGGACGGTGCTCACTCCAGCTCCAGACTGTGTATAGGGGACGGTGCTCACTCCAGCCCCAGACTGTGTATTGGGGACGGTGCTCACTCCAGACTGTGCATAGGGGACGGTGCTCACTCCAGACTGTGTATAGGGGATGGTACTCACTCCAGACTGTGTATCGTGGACGGTGCTCACTCCAGCCCCAGACTGTGTATAGGGGACGGTGCTCACTCCAGCCCCAGACTGTGTATAGGGGACGGTGCTCACACCAGCTCCAGACTGTGTATACGGGACGGTGCTCACTCCAGCCCCAGACTCTGTATAGGGGACGGTGCTCACTCCAGACTGTGTATAGGGGACGGTGCTCACTCCAGCCCCAGACTGTGTATAGGGGACGGTGCTCACTCCAGCCCCAGACTGTGTATAGGGGACGGTGCTCACTCCAGCCCCAGACTGTGTATAGGGGACGGTGCTCACTCCAGCCTCAGACTCTGTATAGGGGACGGTGCTCACTCCAGCCCCAGACTGTGTATAGGGGACGGTGCTCAATCCAGCCCCAGACTGTGTATAGGGGACGGTGCTCACTCCAGCCCCAGACTGTGTATAGGGGACGGTGCTCACGCCAGCCCCAGACTGTGTATAGGGGACGGTGCTCACTCCAGCCCCAGACTGTGTATAGGGGACGGTGCTCACTGCAGCCCCAGACTGTGTATCGGGGACGGTGCTCAAGCCAGCCCCAGACTGTGTATAGGGGACGGTGCTCACTCCAGCCCCAGACTGTGTATAGGGGACGGTGCTCACTCCAGACTGTGTATAGGGGACGGTGCTTACTCGAGCTCCAGGCTGTGTATAGGGGATGGTGCTCACTCCAGCTCCAGACTGTGTATAGGGGACGGTGCTCTCTCCAGCCCCAGACTGTGTATAGGGGATGGTGCTGAATCCAGACTGTGTATAGTGGACGGTACTCACTCCAGACTGTGTATCGTGGATGGTGCACACTCCAGCCCCAGACTGTGTATACGGGACGGTGCTCACTCCAGCCCCAGACTGTGTATAGGGGACGGTGCTCACTCCAGCCCCAGACTGTGTATAGGGGACGGTGCTCACTCCAGCCTCAGACTCTGTATAGGGGACGGTGCTCACTCCAGCCCCAGACTGTGTATAGGGGATGGTGCTCACTCCAGCCCCAGACTGTGTATAGGGGACGGTGCTCATGCCAGCCCCAGACTGTTTATAGGGGACGGTGCTCACTCCAGCCCCAGACTGTGTATAGGGGATGGTGCTCACTCCAGCCCCAGACTGTGTATAGGGGACAGTGCTCATGCCAGCCCCAGACTGTGTATCGGGGATGGTGCTCACTCCAGCCCCAGACTGTGTATAGGGGACAGTGCTCACTCCAGTCCCAGACTGTGTATAGGGGATGGTGCTCACTCCAGCCCCAGACTGTATATTGGGGACGGTGCTCACTCCAGCTCCAGACTGTGTATAGGGGACGGTGCTCACTCCAGCCCCAGACTGTGTATTGGGGACGGTGCTCACTCCAGACTGTGCATAGGGGACGGTGCTCACTCCAGACTGTGTATAGGGGATGGTACTCACTCCAGACTGTGTATCGTGGACGGTGCTCACTCCAGCCCCAGACTGTGTATAGGGGACGGTGCTCACTCCAGCCCCAGACTGTGTATAGGGGACGGTGCTCACACCAGCTCCAGACTGTGTATACGGGACGGTGCTCACTCCAGCCCCAGACTCTGTATAGGGGACGGTGCTCACTCCAGACTGTGTATAGGGGACGGTGCTCACTCCAGCCCCAGACTGTGTATAGGGGACGGTGCTCACTCCAGCCCCAGACTGTGTATAGGGGACGGTGCTCACTCCAGCCCCAGACTGTGTATAGGGGACGGTGCTCACTCCAGCCTCAGACTCTGTATAGGGGACGGTGCTCACTCCAGCCCCAGACTGTGTATAGGGGACGGTGCTCAATCCAGCCCCAGACTGTGTATAGGGGACGGTGCTCACTCCAGCCCCAGACTGTGTATAGGGGACGGTGCTCACGCCAGCCCCAGACTGTGTATAGGGGACGGTGCTCACTCCAGCCCCAGACTGTGTATAGGGGACGGTGCTCACTGCAGCCCCAGACTGTGTATCGGGGACGGTGCTCAAGCCAGCCCCAGACTGTGTATAGGGGACGGTGCTCACTCCAGCCCCAGACTGTGTATAGGGGACGGTGCTCACTCCAGACTGTGTATAGGGGACGGTGCTTACTCGAGCTCCAGGCTGTGTATAGGGGATGGTGCTCACTCCAGCTCCAGACTGTGTATAGGGGACGGTGCTCTCTCCAGCCCCAGACTGTGTATAGGGGATGGTGCTGAATCCAGACTGTGTATAGTGGACGGTACTCACTCCAGACTGTGTATCGTGGATGGTGCACACTCCAGCCCCAGACTGTGTATACGGGACGGTGCTCACTCCAGCCCCAGACTGTGTATAGGGGACGGTGCTCACACCAGCTCCAGACTGTGTATAGGGGACGGTGCTCACTCCAGCCCCAGACTGTGTATAGGGGACGGTGCTCACTCCAGCCCCAGACTGTGTATAGGGGACGGTGCTCACTCCAGCCCCAGACTGTGTATATGGGACGGTGCTCACTCCAGCCTCAGACTCTGTATAGGGGACGGTGCTCACTCCAGCCCCAGACTGTGTATAGGGGACGGTGCTCACTCCAGCCCCAGGCTGTGTATAGGGGACGGTGCTCACTCCAGCCCCAGACTGTGTATAGGGGACGGTGCTCACGCCAGCCCCAGACTGTGTATAGGGGACGGTGCTCACTCCAGCCCCAGACTGTGTATAGGGGATGGTGCTCACTCCAGCCCCAGACTGTGTATAGGGGACGGTGCTCACTCCAGCCTCAGACTCTGTATAGGGGACGGTGCTCACTCCAGCCCCAGACTGTGTATAGGGGACGGTGCTCACTCCAGCCCCAGGCTGTGTATAGGGGACGGTGCTCACTCCAGCCCCAGACTGTGTATAGGGGACGGTGCTCATGCCAGCCCCAGACTGTGTATAGGGGACGGTGCTCACTCCAGCCCCAGACTGTGTATAGGGGATGGTGCTCACTCCAGCCCCAGACTGTGTATAGGGGACGGTGCTCATGCCAGCCCCAGACTGTGTATCGGGGATGGTGCTCACTCCAGCCCCAGACTGTGTATAGGGGACAGTTCTCACTCCAGTCCCAGACTGTGTATAGGGGATGTTGCTCACTCCCGCCCCAGACTGTATATTGGGGACGGTGCTCACTCCAGCCCCAGACTGTGTATAGGGGACGGTGCTCACTCCAGCCCCAGACTGTGTATTGGGGACGGTGCTCACTCCAGACTGTGTATAGTGGACGGTGATAGGGGACGGTGCTCACTCCTGCCCCAGACTGTGTATAGGGGACGGTGCTCACTCCAGCCCCAGACTGTGTATAGGGGACGGTGCTCACGCCAGCCCCAGACTGTGTATAGGGGACGGTGCTCACTCCAGCCCCAGACTGTGTATAGGGGATGGTGCTCACTCCAGCCCCAGACTGTGTATAGGGGACGGTGCTCATGCCAGCCCCAGACTGTGTATAGGGGACGGTGCTCACTCCAGCCCCAGACTGTGTATAGGGGACGGTGCTCACTCCAGACTGTGTATAGGGGACGGTGCTTACTCGAGCTCCAGGCTGTGTATAGGGGATGGTGCTCACTCCAGCTCCAGACTGTGTATAGGGGACGGTGCTCACTCCAGCCGCAGACTGTGTATAGTGGGCGGTGCTCACTCCAGCTCCAGACTGTGTATAGGGGATGGTGCTCACTCCAGCCCCAGACTGTGTATAGGGGACGGTGCTCACTCCAGTCCCAGACTGTGTATAGGGGACGGTGCTCACTCCAGCCCCAGACTGTGTATAGGGGACGGTGCTCTCTCCAGCTCCAGACTGTGTATAGGGGACGGTGCTCACTCCAGCCCCAGAGTCTGTATAGGGGACAGTGCTCACTCCAGCTCCAGAATGAGTATAGGGGACGGTGCTCACTCCAGACTGTGTATAGGGGACTGTGCTCACTCCAGCCCCAGACTGTGTATAGGGGACGGTGCTCACTCCAGCCCCAGACTGTGTATAGGGGATGGTGCTCAATCCAGCCCCAGACTGTGTATCGGGGACGGTGCTCACTCCAGATCCAGACTGTGTATAGGGGACGGTGCTCACTCCAGCTCCAGACTGTGTATAGGGGACGGTGCTCACTCCAGCCCCAGACTGTGTATAGGGGACGGTGCTCACTCTTGCTCCAGACTGTGTATACTGGACGGTGCTCACTCCAGCCCCAGACTGTGTAAAGGGGACGGTGCTCACTCCAGCCCCAGACTGTGTATCGGGGACGGTGCTCACTCCAGGTCCAGACTGTGTATAGGGGACGGTGCTCACTCCAGACTGTGTATAGGGGACGGTGCTCACTCCAGCCCCAGACTGTGTATAGGGGACGGTGCTCACTCCAGCTCCAGACTGTGTATAGTGGACGGTGCTCACTCCAGCCACAGACTCTGTATAGGGGACGGTGCTCACTCCAGCCCCAGACAGTGTATAAGGGACGGTGCTCACTCCAGCCCCAGACTGTGTATAGGTGACGGTGCTCATTCCAGACTGTGTATAGGGGACGGTGCTCACTCCAGCCCCAGACTGTGTATTGGGGATGGTGCTCACTCCAGCCGCAGACTGTGAATAGCGGACAGTGCTCAATCCAGTCCCAGACTGTGTATAGGGGACGGTGCTCACTCCAGCCCCTGACTGTATATAGGGGACGGTGTTCACTCCAGCCCCTGACTGTGTATAGGGGACGGTGCTCACTCCAGCCCCAGACTGTGTTTTGGGGACGGTGCTCACTCCAGCCCCAGACTGTATATAGGGGATGGTGCTCACTCCAGCTCCAGATTGTGTATAGGGGACGGTGCTCACTCCAGCCCCAGACAGTGTATAAGGGACGGTGCTCACTCCAGCCCCAGACTGTGTATAGGTGACGGTGCTCATTCCAGACTGTGTATAGGGGACGGTGCTCACTCCAGCCCCAGACTGTGTATTGGGGATGGTGCTCACTCCAGCCGCAGACTGTGAATAGCGGACAGTGCTCAATCCAGTCCCAGACTGTGTATAGGGGACGGTGCTCACTCCAGCCCCTGACTGTATATAGGGGACGGTGTTCACTCCAGCCCCTGACTGTGTATAGGGGACGGTGCTCACTCCAGCCCCAGACTGTGTTTTGGGGACGGTGCTCACTCCAGCCCCAGACTGTATATAGGGGATGGTGCTCACTCCAGCTCCAGATTGTGTATAGGGGACGGTGCTCACTCCAGCCCCAAACTGTGTATAGGGTACGGTGCTCACACCAGCTCCAGACTGTGTATACGGGACGGTGCTCACTCAAGCCCCAGACTGTGTATAGGGGACGGTGCTCACTCCAGCCCCAGACTGTGTATAGGGGACGTTGCTCACGCCTGCCCCAGACTGTGTATAGGGGACGGTGCTCACTCCAGCCCCAGACTGTTTATAGGGGACGGTGCTCACTCCAGCCCCAGACTGTGTATAGGGGACGGTGCTCATGCCAGCCCCAGACTGTGTATAGGTGACGGTGCTCACTCCAGCCCCAGACTGTGTATAGGGGACGGTGCTCATTCCAGATTGTGTACAGGGGACGGTGCTTACTCGAGCTCCAGGCTGTGTAGAGGGGATGGTGCTCACTCCAGCTCCAGACTGTGTATAGGGGACGGTGCTCACTCCAGCCCCAGACTGTGTATAGGGGGCGGTGCTCTCTCCAGCTCCAGACTGTGTATAGGGGATGGTGCTCACTCCAGCCCCAGACTGTGTATAGGGGACGGTGCTGACTCCAGTCCCAGACTGTGTTATAGGGGACGGTGCTCACTCCAGCCCCAGACTGTGTATAGGGGACGGTGCTCTCTCCAGCTACAGACTGTGTATAGGGGACGGTGCTCACTCCAGCCCCAGAGTCTATATAGGGGACGGTGCTCACTCCAGCTCCAGAATGAGTATAGGGGACGGTGCTCACTCCAGACTGTGTATAGGGGACTGTGCTCACTCCAGCCCCAGACTGTCTATAGGGGACGGTGCTCACTCCAGCCCCAGACTGTGTATAGGGGATGGTGCTCACTCCAGCCCCAGACTGTGTATAGGGGACGGTGCTCACTCCAGATCAAGACTGTGTATAGGGGACGGTGCTCACTCCAGCTCCAGACTGTGTATAGGGGACGGTGCTCACTCCAGCCCCAGACTGTGTATAGGGGACGGTGCTCACTCTTGCTCCAGACTGTGTATACTGGACGGTGCTCACTCCAGCCCCAGACTGTGTAAAGGGGACGGTGCTCACTCCAGCCCCAGACTGTGTATCGGGGACGGTGCTCACTCCAGCTCCAGACTGTGTATAGGGGACGGTGCTCACTCCAGACTGTGTATAGGGGACGGTGCTCACTCCAGTCCCAGACTGTGTATAGGGGACGCTGCTCACTCCAGCCCCAGACTGTGTATAGGGGACGGTGCTCACTCCAGCTCCAGACTGTGTATAGGGGACGGTGCTCACTCCAGCCCCAGACTGTGTATAGGGGACGGTGCTCACTCCAGCCCCAGACTGTGTATAAGGGACGGTGCTCACTCCAGCCCCAGACTGTGTGTAGGTGACGGTGCTCACTCCAGACTGTGTATAGGGGACGGTGCTCACTCCAGCCCCAGACTGTGTATCGGGGATGGTGCTCACTCCAGCCCCAGACTGTGAATAGCGGACAGTGCTCAATCCAGTCCCAGACTGTGTATAGGGGACGGTGCTCACTCCAGCCCCAGACTGTATATAGGGGACGGTGCTCACTCCAGCCCCAGACTGTGTATAGGGGACGGTGCTCACTCCAGCCCCAGACTGTATATAGGGGATGGTGCTCACTCCAGCTCCAGATTGTGTATAGGGGACGGTGCTCACTCCAGCCCCAAACTGTGTATAGGGTACGGTGCTCACTCCAGCCCCAGACTGTGTATTGGGGACGATGCTCACTCCAGCCCCAGACTGTGTATAGGGGACGGTGCTCACTCCAGCTCCAGACTGTGTATAGGGGACGGTGCTCACTCCAGACCCAGACTGTGCATATGGGACGGTGCTCACTCGAGCCCCAGTCTGTGTATAGGGGACGGTGCTCACTCCAGACTGTGTATAGGGGACGATGCTCACTCCAGCCCCAGACTGTGCATAGGGGAAGGTGCTCACACCAGCTCCAGACTGTGTATACGGGACGGTGCTCACTCCAGCCCCAGACTGTGTATAGGGGACGGTGCTCACTCCAGATCCAGACTGTGTATAGGGGACGGTGCTCACTCCAGCCCCAGACTGTGTATAGGGGACGGTGCTCACTCCAGCCCCAGACTGCGTATAGGGGACGGTGCTCACTCCAGCTCCAGACTGTGTATAGGGGACGGTGCTCACTCCAGACAGTGTATAGGGGACGGTGCTCACTCCAGTCCCAGACTGTGTATAGGGGACGCTGCTCACTCCAGCCGCTGACTGTGTATAGGGGACGGTGCTCACTCCAGCTCCAGACTGTGTATAGGGGACGGTGCTCAATCCAGCCCCAGACTTTGTATAGGGGACGGTGCTCACTCCAGCCACAGACTGTGTATAGGGGACGGTGCTCACTCCAGACTGTGTATAGGGGACGGTGCTCACTCCAGCCCCAGACTGTGTATAGGGGACGGTGCTCACTCCAGACTGTGTACAGGGGACGGTGCTCACTCCAGCCCCAGACTGTGTATCGGGGATGGTGCTCACTCCAGCTCCAGACTGTGTATAGGGGACAGTGCTCACTCCAGTCCCAGACTGTGTATAGGGGATGGTGCTCACTCCAGCCCCAGACTGTATATTGGGGACGGTGCTCACTCCAGCCCCAGACTGTGTATAGGGGACGGTGCTCACTCCAGCCCCAGACTGTGTATAGGGGACGGTGCTCACTCCAGACTGTGTATAGGGGACGGTGCTCACTCCAGACTGTGTATAGGGGACGGTACTCACTCCAGACTGTGTATAGTGGACGGTGCTCACTCCAGCCCCAGACTGTGTATAGGGGACGGTGCTCACTCCAGCCCCAGACTGTGTATAGGGGACGGTGCTCACTCCAGCCCCAGACTGTGTATAGGGGACGGTGCTCACTCCAGCTCCAGACTGTGTATAGGGGACGGTGCTCACTCCAGACTGTGTATAGGGGACGGTGCTCACTCCAGCTCCAGACTGAGTATAGGGGACTGTGCTCACTCCAGCACCAGACTGTGTATAGGGGACAGTGCTCACTCCAGCTCCAGACTGTGTATAGCGGACGGTGCTCACTCCAGACTCTGTATAGGGGACGGTGCTCACTCCAGCCCCAGACTGTGTATAGGGGACAGTGCTGACACCAGCCCCAGGCTGTGTATAGGGGACAGTGCTCACTCCAGTCCCTGACTGTGTACTGGGGACGGTGCTCACTCCAGACTGTGTATAGGGGCAGTGCTCACTCCAGACCCAGACTGTGTATAGGGAACGGTGCTCACTCCCGCCCCATACTGTGTATAGGGGACGGTGCGCACTCCAGACTGTGTATAGGGGACGGTGCTCACACCAGCTCCAGACTGTGTATAGGGGACAGTGCTCACTCCAGCCCCAGACTGTGTACAGGGAAAGGTGCTCACTCCAGCTCCAGACTGTGTATATGGGACGGTGCTCACTCCAGCTCCAGACTGTGTATAGGGGACGGTGCTCACTCCAGCCCCAGACTGTTTATAGGGAACGGTGCTCACTCCAGCCCCAGACTGTGTATAGGGGACGGTGCTCACTCCAGCCCCAGACTGTGTATAGGGGATGGTGCTCACTCCAGCCCCAGACTGTTTATAGGGGACGGTGCTCACTCCAGCCCCAGACTGTGTATAGGGGACGGTGCTCACTCCAGCCCCAGACTGTGGATGGGGACGGAGCTCACTCCAGCCCCAGACTGTGTATAGGGGACAGTGCTCACTCCAGTCCCTGACTGTGTACTGGGGACGGTGCTCACTCCAGACTGTGTATAGGGGACAGTGCTCACTCCAGACCCAGACTGTGTAAAGCGAACGATCCTCACTCCTGCCCCATACTGTGTATAGGGGACGGTGCGCACTCCAGACTGTGTATAGGGGACGGTGCTCACACCAGCTCCAGACTGTGTATAGGGGACAGTGCTCACTCCAGCCCCTGACTGTGTATAGGGGACGGTGCTCTCTCCAGCTCCAGACTGTGTATAGGGGACGGTGCTCACTCCAGCCCCAGACTGTTTATAGGGGACGGTGCTCACTCCAGCCCCAGACTGTGTATAGGGGACGGTGCTCACTCCAGCCCCAGACTGTGTATGGGGACGGAGCTCACTCCAGCCCCAGACTGTGTATAGGGGACGGTGCTCACTCCAGCACCAGACTGTGTATAGGGGACGGTGCTCACTCCAGCCCCAGACTGTGTATAGGGGAAGGTGCTCATCCAGCTCCAGACTGTGTATATGGGACGGCGCTCACTCCAGCTCCAGACTGTGTATAGGGGACGGTGCTCATTCCAGCCCCAGACTGTGTATAGTAGACGGTGCTCACTCCAGCCCCAGACTGTGTATAGCGGACGGTGCTCACTCCAGCCCCAGACTGTGTATAGGGGACGGTGCTCACACCAGACAGTGCATAGGGGACGGTGCTCACTCCAGACTGTGTATACGGGATGGTGCTCACTCCAGCCCCACACTGCATATAGGGGACTGTGTTCACTCCAGCCCCAGACTGTGTATAGGGGACGGTGCTCAATCCAGCCCCAGACTGTGTATAGGGGAGGGTGCTCACTCCAGCCTCAGACTGTGTATAGGGGACCGTGCACACTCCAAACCAGACTGTATAAAGGGGACGGTGCTCACTCCAGCTCCAGACTGTGTATAGGGGACAGTGCTCACTCCAGCTCCAGACTCTGTATAGGGGACGGTGCTCACTTCAGCCCCAGACTGTGTATAGGGGACGGAGCTCACTCAAGCTCCAGACTGTGTATAGGGGACGGTGCTCACTCCAGCCCCAGACTGTGTATAGGGGACGGTGCTCACTCCAGCCCCAGACTGTGTATAGGGGATGGTGCTCACTCCAGCCCCAGACTGTGTATAGGGGACGGTGCTCCCTCCAGCCCCAGACTGTGTATCTGGGACGGTGCTCACTCCAGACTGTGTAGAGGGGACGGTGCTCACTCCAGCCCCAGACTTTGTATAGGAGACGGTGCTCACTCCAGCCCCAGACTGTATATAGGGGATGGTGCTCACTCCAGCTCCAGATTGTGTATAGGGGACGGTGCTCACCCCTGCCCCAAACTGTGTATAGGGTACGGTGCTCACTCCAGCCCCAGACTGTGTATTGGGGACGATGCTCACTCCAGCCCCAGACTGTGTATAGGGGACGGTGCTCACTCCAGCTCCAGACTGTGTGTAGGGGACGGTGCTCACTCCAGACCCAGACTGTGTATAGGGGACGGTGCTCACTCGAGCCCCAGACTGTGTATAGGGGACGGTGCTCACTCCAGACTGTGTATAGGGGACGATGCTCACTCCAGCCCCAGACTGTGTATAGGGGAAGGTGCTCACACCAGCTCCAGACTGTGTATACGGGACGGTGCTCACTCCAGCCCCAGACTGTGTATAGGGGACGGTGCTCACTCCAGCCCCAGACTGTGTATAGGGGACGGTGCTCACGCCAGCCCCAGACTGTGTATAGGGGACGGTGCTCACTCCAGACTGTGGATAGGGGACGGTGCTCACTCCAGACTGTGTATAGGGGACGGTACTCACTCCAGACTGTGTATCGTGGACGGTGCTCACTCCAGCCCCAGACTGTGTATAGGGGACGGTGCTCACTCCAGCCCCAGACTGTGTATAGGGGACGGTGCTCACACCAGCTCCAGACTGTTTATACGGGACGGTGGTCACTCCAGCCCCAGACGGTGTATAGGGGACGGTGCTCACTCCAGACTGTGTATAGGGGACGTTGCTCACTCCAGCCCCAGACTGTGTACAGGGGACGGTGCTCACTCCAGCCCCAGACTGTTTATAGGGGACGGTGCTCACTCCAGCCCCAGACTGTGTATAGGGGACGGTGCTCACTCCAGCCTCAGACTCTGTATAGGGGACGGTGCTCACTCCAGCCCCAGACTGTGTATAGGGGATGGTGCTCACTCCAGCCCCAGACTGTGTATAGGGGACGGTGCTCATGCCAGCCCCAGACTGTTTATAGGGGACGGTGCTCACTCCAGCCCCAGACTGTGTATAGGGGATGGTGCTCACTCCAGCCCCAGACTGTGTATAGGGGACAGTGCTCATGCCAGCCCCAGACTGTGTATCGGGGATGGTGCTCGCTCCAGCCCCAGACTGTGTATAGGGGACAGTGCTCACTCCAGTCCCAGACTGTGTATAGGGGATGGTGCTCACTCCAGCCCCAGACTGTATATTGGGGACGGTGCTCACTCCAGCTCCAGACTGTGTATAGGGGACGGTGCTCACTCCAGCCCCAGACTGTGTATTGGGGACGGTGCTCACTCCAGACTGTGTATAGGGGACGGTGCTCACTCCAGACTGTGTATAGGGGACGGTACTCACTCCAGACTGTGTATCGTGGACGGTGCTCACTCCAGCCCCAGACTGTGTATAGGGGACGGTGCTCACTCCAGCCCCAGACTGTGTATAGGGGACGGTGCTCACACCAGCTCCAGACTGTGTATACGGGACGGTGCTCACTCCAGCCCCAGACTCTGTATAGGGGACGGTGCTCACTCCAGACTGTGTATAGGGGACGGTGCTCACTCCAGCCCCAGACTGTGTATAGGGGACGGTGCTCACTCCAGCCCCAGACTGTGTATAGGGGACGGTGCTCACTCCAGCCCCAGACTGTGTATAGGGGACGGTGCTCACTCCAGCCTCAGACTCTGTATAGGGGACGGTGCTCACTCCAGCCCCAGACTGTGTATAGGGGACGGTGCTCAATCCAGCCCCAGACTGTGTATAGGGGACGGTGCTCACTCCAGCCCCAGACTGTGTATAGGGGACGGTGCTCACGCCAGCCCCAGACTGTGTATAGGGGACGGTGCTCACTCCAGCCCCAGACTGTGTATAGGGGACGGTGCTCACTGCAGCCCCAGACTGTGTATCGGGGACGGTGCTCATGCCAGCCCCAGACTGTGTATAGGGGACGGTGCTCACTCCAGCCCCAGACTGTGTATAGGGGACGGTGCTCACTCCAGACTGTGTATAGGGGACGGTGCTTACTCGAGCTCCAGTCTGTGTATAGGGGATGGTGCTCACTCCAGCTCCAGACTGTGTATAGGGGACGGTGCTCTCTCCAGCCCCAGACTGTGTATAGGGGACGGTGCTGAATCCAGACTGTGTATAGGGGACGGTACTCACTCCAGACTGTGTATCGTGGATGGTGCACACTCCAGCCCCAGACTGTGTATACGGGACGGTGCTCACTCCAGCCCCAGACTGTGTATAGGGGACGGTGCTCACACCAGCTCCAGACTGTGTATAGGGGACGGTGCTCATGCCAGCCCCAGACTGTGTATCGGGGATGGTGCTCACTCCAGCCCCAGACTGTGTATAGGGGACAATTCTCACTCCAGTCCCAGACTGTGTATAGGGGATGTTGCTCACTCCCGCCCCAGACTGTATATTGGGGACGGTGCTCACTCCAGCCCCAGACTGTGTATAGGGGACGGTGCTCACTCCAGCCCCAGACTGTGTATTGGGGACGGTGCTCACTCCAGACTGTGTATAGTGGACGGTGCTCACTCCAGACTGTGTATAGGGGACGGTACTCACTCCAGACTGTGTATCGTGGACGGTGCTCACTCCAGCCCCAGACTGTGTATAGGGGACGGTGCTCACTCCAGCCCCAGACTGTGTATAGGGGACGGTGCTCACACCAGCTCCAGACTGTGTATACGGGACGGTGCTCACTCCAGCCCCAGACTGTGTATAGGGGACGGTGCTCACTCCAGACTGTGTATAGGGGACGGTGCTCACTCCAGCCCCAGACTGTGTATAGGGGACGGTGCTCACTCCAGCCCCAGACTGTGTATAGGGGACGGTGCTCACTCCAGCCCCAGACTGTGTATAGGGGACGGTGCTCACTCCAGCCTCAGACTCTGTATAGGGGACGGTGCTCACTCCAGCCCCAGACTGTGTATAGGGGATGGTGCTCACTCCAGCCCCAGACTGTGTATAGGGGACGGTGCTCACTCCAGCCCCAGACTGTGTATAGGGGACGGTGCTCACGCCAGCCCCAGACTGTGTATAGGGGACGGTGCTCACTCCAGCCCCAGACTGTGTATAGGGGATGGTGCTCACTCCAG
This sequence comes from Somniosus microcephalus, assembly GCF_052327205.1. NCBI lineage: Eukaryota > Metazoa > Chordata > Chondrichthyes > Squaliformes > Somniosidae > Somniosus > Somniosus microcephalus. The sequence goes on along the minus strand of NW_028225179.1, from coordinate 66,507,120 downwards.
CCCCAGACTGTGTATAGGGGACGGTGCTCATGCCAGCCCCAGACTGTGTATACGGGACGGTGCTCACTCCAGCCCCAGACTGTGTATAGGGGACGGTGCTCACTCCAGACTGTGTATAGGGGACGGTGCTTACTCGAGCTCCAGGCTGTGTATAGGGGATGGTGCTCACTCCAGCTCCAGACTGTGTATAGGGGACGGTGCTCACTCCAGCCGCAGACTGTGTATAGTGGGCGGTGCTCACTCCAGCTCCAGACTGTGTATAGGGGATGGTGCTCACTCCAGCCCCAGACTGTGTATAGGGGACGGTGCTCACTCCAGTCCCAGACTGTGTATAGGGGACGGTGCTCACTCCAGCTCCAGACTGTGTATAGGGGACGGTGCTCACTCCAGACTGTGTATAGGGGACGGTGCTCACTCCAGCTCCAGACTGAGTATAGGGGACTGTGCTCACTCCAGCACCAGACTGTGTATAGGGGACAGTGCTCACTCCAGCTCCAGACTGTGTATAGCGGATGGTGCTCACTCCAGACTCTGTATAGGGGACGGTGCTCACTCCAGCCCCAGACTGTGTATAGGGGACAGTGCTGACACCAGCCCCAGGCTGTGTATAGGGGACAGTGCTCACTCCAGTCCCTGACTGTGTACTGGGGACGGTGCTCACTCCAGACTGTGTATAGGGGCAGTGCTCACTCCAGACCCAGACTGTGTATAGGGAACGGTGCTCACTCCCGCCCCATACTGTGTATAGGGGACGGTGCGCACTCCAGACTGTGTATAGGGGACGGTGTTCACACCAGCTCCAGACTGTGTATAGGGGACAGTGCTCACTCCAGCCCCAGACTGTGTACAGGGGAAGGTGCTCACTCCAGCTCCAGACTGTGTATATGGGACGGTGCTCACTCCAGCTCCAGACTGTGTATAGGGGACGGTGCTCACTCCAGCCCCAGACTGTTTATAGGGAACGGTGCTCACTCCAGCCCCAGACTGTGTATAGGGGACGGTGCTCACTCCAGCCCCAGACTGTGTATAGGGGATGGTGCTCACTCCAGCCCCAGACTGTTTATAGGGGACGGTGCTCACTCCAGCCCCAGACTGTGTATAGGGGACGGTGCTCACTCCAGCCCCAGACTGTGGATGGGGACAGAGCTCACTCCAGCCCCAGACTGTGTATAGGGGACAGTGCTCACTCCAGTCCCTGACTGTGTACTGGGGACGGTGCTCACTCCAGACTGTGTATAGGGGACAGTGCTCACTCCAGACCCAGACTGTGTAAAGCGAACGATCCTCACTCCTGCCCCATACTGTGTATAGGGGACGGTGCGCACTCCAGACTGTGTATAGGGGACGGTGCTCACACCAGCTCCAGACTGTGTATAGGGGACAGTGCTCACTCCAGCCCCTGACTGTGTATAGGGGACGGTGCTCTCTCCAGCTCCAGACTGTGTATAGGGGACGGTGCTCACTCCAGCCCCAGACTGTGTATGGGGACGGAGCTCACTCCAGCCCCAGACTGTGTATAGGGGACGGTGCTCACTCCAGCACCAGACTGTGTATAGGGGACGGTGCTCACTCCAGCCCCAGACTGTGTATAGGGGAAGGTGCTCATCCAGCTCCAGACTGTGTATATGGGACGGCGCTCACTCCAGCTCCAGACTGTGTATAGGGGACGGTGCTCATTCCAGCCCCAGACTGTGTATAGTAGACGGTGCTCACTCCAGCCCCAGACTGTGTATAGCGGACGGTGCTCACTCCAGCCCCAGACTGTGTATAGGGGACGGTGCTCACTCCAGACAGTGCATAGGGGACGGTGCTCACTCCAGACTGTGTATACGGGATGGTGCTCACTCCAGCCCCACACTGCATATAGGGGACTGTGTTCACTCCAGCCCCAGACTGTGTATAGGGGACGGTGCTCAATCCAGCCCCAGACTGTGTATAGGGGAGGGTGCTCACTCCAGCCTCAGACTGTGTATAGGGGACCGTGCACACTCCAAACCAGACTGTATAAAGGGGACGGTGCTCACTCCAGCTCCAGACTGTGTATAGGGGACAGTGCTCACTCCAGCTCCAGACTCTGTATAGGGGACGGTGCTCACTCCAGCCCCAGACTGTGTATAGGGGACGGTGCTCACTGCAGCCCCAGACTGTGTATCGGGGACGGTGCTCATGCCAGCCCCAGACTGTGTATAGGGGACGGTGCTCACTCCAGCCCCAGACTGTGTATAGGGGACGGTGCTCACTCCAGACTGTGTATAGGGGACGGTGCTTACTCGAGCTCCAGGCTGTGTATAGGGGATGGTGCTCACTCCAGCTCCAGACTGTGTATAGGGGACGGTGCTCTCTCCAGCCCCAGACTGTGTATAGGGGACGGTGCTGAATCCAGACTGTGTATAGGGGACGGTACTCACTCCAGACTGTGTATCGTGGATGGTGCACACTCCAGCCCCAGACTGTGTATACGGGACGGTGCTCACTCCAGCCCCAGACTGTGTATAGGGGACGGTGCTCACACCAGCTCCAGACTGTGTATAGGGGACGGTGCTCATGCCAGCCCCAGACTGTGTATCGGGGATGGTGCTCACTCCAGCCCCAGACTGTGTATAGGGGACAGTTCTCACTCCAGTCCCAGACTGTGTATAGGGGATGTTGCTCACTCCCGCCCCAGACTGTATATTGGGGACGGTGCTCACTCCAGCCCCAGACTGTGTATAGGGGACGGTGCTCACTCCAGCCCCAGACTGTGTATTGGGGACGGTGCTCACTCCAGACTGTGTATAGTGGACGGTGCTCACTCCAGACTGTGTATAGGGGACGGTACTCACTCCAGACTGTGTATCGTGGACGGTGCTCACTCCAGCCCCAGACTGTGTATAGGGGACGGTGCTCACTCCAGCCCCAGACTGTGTATAGGGGACGGTGCTCACACCAGCTCCAGACTGTGTATACGGGACGGTGCTCACTCCAGCCCCAGACTGTGTATAGGGGACGGTGCTCACTCCAGACTGTGTATAGGGGACGGTGCTCACTCCAGCCCCAGACTGTGTATAGGGGACGGTGCTCACTCCAGCCCCAGACTGTGTATAGGGGACGGTGCTCACTCCAGCCCCAGACTGTGTATAGGGGACGGTGCTCACTCCAGCCTCAGACTCTGTATAGGGGACGGTGCTCACTCCAGCCCCAGACTGTGTATAGGGGATGGTGCTCACTCCAGCCCCAGACTGTGTATAGGGGACGGTGCTCACTCCAGCCCCAGACTGTGTATAGGGGACGGTGCTCACGCCAGCCCCAGACTGTGTATAGGGGACGGTGCTCACTCCAGCCCCAGACTGTGTATAGGGGATGGTGCTCACTCCAGCCCCAGACTGTGTATAGGGGACGGTGCTCATGCCAGCCCCAGACTGTGTATAGGGGACGGTGCTCACTCCAGCCCCAGACTGTGTATAGGGGACGGTGCTCACTCCAGACTGTGTATAGGGGACGGTGCTTACTCGAGCTCCAGGCTGTGTATAGGGGATGGTGCTCACTCCAGCTCCAGACTGTGTATAGGGGACGGTGCTCACTCCAGCCGCAGACTGTGTATAGTGGGCGGTGCTCACTCCAGCTCCAGACTGTGTATAGGGGATGGTGCTCACTCCAGCCCCAGACTGTGTATAGGGGACGGTGCTCACTCCAGTCCCAGACTGTGTATAGGGGACGGTGCTCACTCCAGCTCCAGACTGTGTATAGGGGACGGTGCTCACTCCAGACTGTGTATAGGGGACGGTGCTCACTCCAGCTCCAGACTGAGTATAGGGGACTGTGCTCACTCCAGCACCAGACTGTGTATAGGGGACAGTGCTCACTCCAGCTCCAGACTGTGTATAGCGGACGGTGCTCACTCCAGACTCTGTATAGGGGACGGTGCTCACTCCAGCCCCAGACTGTGTATAGGGGACAGTGCTGACACCAGCCCCAGGCTGTGTATAGGGGACAGTGCTCACTCCAGTCCCTGACTGTGTACTGGGGATGGTGCTCACTCCAGACTGTGTATAGGGGCAGTGCTCACTCCAGACCCAGACTGTGTATAGGGAACGGTGCTCACTCCCGCCCCATACTGTGTATAGGGGACGGTGCGCACTCCAGACTGTGTATAGGGGACGGTGCTCACACCAGCTCCAGACTGTGTATAGGGGACAGTGCTCACTCCAGCCCCAGACTGTGTACAGGGGAAGGTGCTCACTCCAGCTCCAGACTGTGTATATGGGACGGTGCTCACTCCAGCTCCAGACTGTGTATAGGGGACGGTGCTCACTCCAGCCCCAGACTGTTTATAGGGAACGGTGCTCACTCCAGCCCCAGACTGTGTATAGGGGACGGTGCTCACTCCAGCCCCAGACTGTGTATAGGGGATGGTGCTCACTCCAGCCCCAGACTGTTTATAGGGGACGGTGCTCACTCCAGCCCCAGACTGTGTATAGGGGACGGTGCTCACTCCAGCCCCAGACTGTGGATGGGGACAGAGCTCACTCCAGCCCCAGACTGTGTATAGGGGACAGTGCTCACTCCAGTCCCTGACTGTGTACTGGGGACGGTGCTCACTCCAGACTGTGTATAGGGGACAGTGCTCACTCCAGACCCAGACTGTGTAAAGCGAACGATCCTCACTCCTGCCCCATACTGTGTATAGGGGACGGTGCGCACTCCAGACTGTGTATAGGGGACGGTGCTCACACCAGCTCCAGACTGTGTATAGGGGACAGTGCTCACTCCAGCCCCTGACTGTGTATAGGGGACGGTGCTCTCTCCAGCTCCAGACTGTGTATAGGGGACGGTGCTCACTCCAGCCCCAGACTGTGTATGGGGACGGAGCTCACTCCAGCCCCAGACTGTGTATAGGGGACGGTGCTCACTCCAGCACCAGACTGTGTATAGGGGACGGTGCTCACTCCAGCCCCAGACTGTGTATAGGGGAAGGTGCTCATCCAGCTCCAGACTGTGTATATGGGACGGCGCTCACTCCAGCTCCAGACTGTGTATAGGGGACGGTGCTCATTCCAGCCCCAGACTGTGTATAGTAGACGGTGCTCACTCCAGCCCCAGACTGTGTATAGCGGACGGTGCTCACTCCAGCCCCAGACTGTGTATAGGGGACGGTGCTCACTCCAGACAGTGCATAGGGGACGGTGCTCACTCCAGACTGTGTATACGGGATGGTGCTCACTCCAGCCCCACACTGCATATAGGGGACTGTGTTCACTCCAGCCCCAGACTGTGTATAGGGGACGGTGCTCAATCCAGCCCCAGACTGTGTATAGGGGAGGGTGCTCACTCCAGCCTCAGACTGTGTATAGGGGACCGTGCACACTCCAAACCAGACTGTATAAAGGGGACGGTGCTCACTCCAGCTCCAGACTGTGTATAGGGGACAGTGCTCACTCCAGCTCCAGACTCTGTATAGGGGACGGTGCTCACTTCAGCCCCAGACTGTGTATAGGGGATGGTGCTCACTCCAGCCCCAGACTGTGTATAGGGGACGGTGCTCACTCCAGATCAAGACTGTGTATAGGGGACGGTGCTCACTCCAGCTCCAGACTGTGTATAGGGGACGGTGCTCACTCCAGCCCCAGACTGTGTATAGGGGACGGTGCTCACTCTTGCTCCAGACTGTGTATACTGGACGGTGCTCACTCCAGCCCCAGACTGTGTAAAGGGGACGGTGCTCACTCCAGCCCCAGACTGTGTATCGGGGACGGTGCTCACTCCAGCTCCAGACTGTGTATAGGGGACGGTGCTCACTCCAGACTGTGTATAGGGGACGGTGCTCACTCCAGTCCCAGACTGTGTATAGGGGACGCTGCTCACTCCAGCCCCAGACTGTGTATAGGGGACGGTGCTCACTCCAGCTCCAGACTGTGTATAGGGGACGGTGCTCACTCCAGCCCCAGACTGTGTATAGGGGACGGTGCTCACTCCAGCCCCAGACTGTGTATAAGGGACGGTGCTCACTCCAGCCCCAGACTGTGTGTAGGTGACGGTGCTCACTCCAGACTGTGTATAGGGGACGGTGCTCACTCCAGCCCCAGACTGTGTATCGGGGATGGTGCTCACTCCAGCCCCAGACTGTGAATAGCGGACAGTGCTCAATCCAGTCCCAGACTGTGTATAGGGGACGGTGCTCACTCCAGCCCCAGACTGTATATAGGGGACGGTGCTCACTCCAGCCCCAGACTGTGTATAGGGGACGGTGCTCACTCCAGCCCCAGACTGTGTATAGGGGACGGTGCTCACTCCAGCCCCAGACTGTATATAGGGGATGGTGCTCACTCCAGCTCCAGATTGTGTATAGGGGACGGTGCTCACTCCAGCCCCAAACTGTGTATAGGGTACGGTGCTCACTCCAGCCCCAGACTGTGTATTGGGGACGATGCTCACTCCAGCCCCAGACTGTGTATAGGGGACGGTGCTCACTCCAGCTCCAGACTGTGTATAGGGGACGGTGCTCACTCCAGACCCAGACTGTGCATATGGGACGGTGCTCACTCGAGCCCCAGTCTGTGTATAGGGGACGGTGCTCACTCCAGACTGTGTATAGGGGACGATGCTCACTCCAGCCCCAGACTGTGCATAGGGGAAGGTGCTCACACCAGCTCCAGACTGTGTATACGGGACGGTGCTCACTCCAGCCCCAGACTGTGTATAGGGGACGGTGCTCACTCCAGATCCAGACTGTGTATAGGGGACGGTGCTCACTCCAGCCCCAGACTGTGTATAGGGGACGGTGCTCACTCCAGCCCCAGACTGCGTATAGGGGACGGTGCTCACTCCAGCTCCAGACTGTGTATAGGGGACGGTGCTCACTCCAGACAGTGTATAGGGGACGGTGCTCACTCCAGTCCCAGACAGTGTATAGGGGACGCTGCTCACTCCAGCCGCTGACTGTGTATAGGGGACGGTGCTCACTCCAGCTCCAGACTGTGTATAGGGGACGGTGCTCAATCCAGCCCCAGACTGTGTATAGGGGACGGTGCTCACTCCAGCCACAGACTGTGTATAGGGGACGGTGCTCACTCCAGACTGTGTATAGGGGACGGTGCTCACTCCAGCCCCAGACTGTGTATAGGGGACGGTGCTCACTCCAGACTGTGTACAGGGGACGGTGCTCACTCCAGCCCCAGACTGTATATCGGGGATGGTGCTCACTCCAGCTCCAGACTGTGTATAGGGGACAGTGCTCACTCCAGTCCCAGACTGTGTATAGGGGATGGTGCTCACTCCAGCCCCAGACTGTATATTGGGGACGGTGCTCACTCCAGCCCCAGACTGTGTATAGGGGACGGTGCTCACTCCAGCCCCAGACTGTGTATAGGGGACGGTGCTCACTCCAGACTGTGTATAGGGGACGGTGCTCACTCCAGACTGTGTATAGGGGACGGTACTCACTCCAGACTGTGTATAGTGGACGGTGCTCACTCCAGCCCCAGACTGTGTATAGGGGACGGTGCTCACTCCAGCCCCAGACTGTGTATAGGGGACGGTGCTCACTCCAGCCCCAGACTGTGTATAGGGGACGGTGCTCACTCCAGCTCCAGACTGTGTATAGGGGACGGTGCTCACTCCAGACTGTGTATAGGGGACGGTGCTCACTCCAGCTCCAGACTGAGTATAGGGGACTGTGCTCACTCCAGCACCAGACTGTGTATAGGGGACAGTGCTCACTCCAGCTCCAGACTGTGTATAGCGGACGGTGCTCACTCCAGACTCTGTATAGGGGACGGTGCTCACTCCAGCCCCAGACTGTGTATAGGGGACAGTGCTGACACCAGCCCCAGGCTGTGTATAGGGGACAGTGCTCACTCCAGTCCCTGACTGTGTACTGGGGACGGTGCTCACTCCAGACTGTGTATAGGGGCAGTGCTCACTCCAGACCCAGACTGTGTATAGGGAACGGTGCTCACTCCCGCCCCATACTGTGTATAGGGGACGGTGCGCACTCCAGACTGTGTATAGGGGACGGTGCTCACACCAGCTCCAGACTGTGTATAGGGGACAGTGCTCACTCCAGCCCCAGACTGTGTACAGGGGAAGGTGCTCACTCCAGCTCCAGACTGTGTATATGGGACGGTGCTCACTCCAGCTCCAGACTGTGTATAGGGGACGGTGCTCACTCCAGCCCCAGACTGTTTATAGGGAACGGTGCTCACTCCAGCCCCAGACTGTGTATAGGGGACGGTGCTCACTCCAGCCCCAGACTGTGTATAGGGGATGGTGCTCACTCCAGCCCCAGACTGTTTATACGGGACGGTGCTCACTCCAGCCCCAGACTGTGTATAGGGGACGGTGCTCACTCCAGCCCCAGACTGTGGATGGGGACGGAGCTCACTCCAGCCCCAGACTGTGTATAGGGGACAGTGCTCACTCCAGTCCCTGACTGTGTACTGGGGACGGTGCTCACTCCAGACTGTGTATAGGGGACAGTGCTCACTCCAGACCCAGACTGTGTAAAGCGAACGATCCTCACTCCTGCCCCATACTGTGTATAGGGGACGGTGCGCACTCCAGACTGTGTATAGGGGACGGTGCTCACACCAGCTCCAGACTGTGTATAGGGGACAGTGCTCACTCCAGCCCCTGACTGTGTATAGGGGACGGTGCTCTCTCCAGCTCCAGACTGTGTATAGGGGACGGTGCTCACTCCAGCCCCAGACTGTTTATAGGGGACGGTGCTCACTCCAGCCCCAGACTGTGTATAGGGGAGGGTGCTCACTCCAGCCCCAGACTGTTTATGGGGACGGAGCTCACTCCAGCCCCAGACTGTGTATAGGGGACGGTGCTCACTCCAGCACCAGACTGTGTATAGGGGACGGTGCTCACTCCAGCCCCAGACTGTGTATAGGGGAAGGTGCTCATCCAGCTCCAGACTGTGTATATGGGACGGCGCTCACTCCAGCTCCAGACTGTGTATAGGGGACGGTGCTCATTCCAGCCCCAGACTGTGTATAGTAGACGGTGCTCACTCCAGCCCCAGACTGTGTATAGCGGACGGTGCTCACTCCAGCCCCAGACTGTGTATAGGGGACGGTGCTCACTCCAGACAGTGCATAGGGGACGGTGCTCACTCCAGACTGTGTATACGGGATGGTGCTCACTCCAGCCCCTCACTGCATATAGGGGACTGTGTTCACTCCAGCCCCAGACTGTGTATAGGGGACGGTGCTCAATCCAGCCCCAGACTGTGTATAGGGGAGGGTGCTCACTCCAGCCTCAGACTGTGTATAGGGGACCGTGCACACTCCAAACCAGACTGTATAAAGGGGACGGTGCTCACTCCAGCTCCAGACTGTGTATAGGGGACAGTGCTCACTCCAGCTCCAGACTCTGTATAGGGGACGGTGCTCACTTCAGCCCCAGACTGTGTATAGGGGACGGAGCTCACTCAAGCTCCAGACTGTGTATAGGGGACGGTGCTCACTCCAGCCCCAGACTGTGTATAGGGGACGGTGCTCACTCCAGCCCCAGACTGTGTATAGGGGATGGTGCTCACTCCAGCCCCAGACTGTGTATAGGGGACGGTGCTCCCTCCAGCCCCAGACTGTGTATCTGGGACGGTGCTCACTCCAGACTGTGTAGAGGGGACGGTGCTCACTCCAGCCCCAGACTTTGTATAGGAGACGGTGCTCACTCCAGCCCCAGACTGTATATAGGGGATGGTGCTCACTCCAGCTCCAGATTGTGTATAGGGGACGGTGCTCACTCCTGCCCCAAACTGTGTATAGGGTACGGTGCTCACTCCAGCCCCAGACTGTGTATTGGGGACGATGCTCACTCCAGCCCCAGACTGTGTATAGGGGACGGTGCTCACTCCAGCTCCAGACTGTGTGTAGGGGACGGTGCTCACTCCAGACCCAGACTGTGTATAGGGGACGGTGCTCACTCGAGCCCCAGACTGTGTATAGGGCACGGTGCTCACTCCAGACTGTGTATAGGGGACGATGCTCACTCCAGCCCCAGACTGTGTATAGGGGAAGGTGCTCACACCAGCTCCAGACTGTGTATACGGGACGGTGCTCACTCCAGCCCCAGACTGTGTATAGGGGACGGTGCTCACTCCAGCCCCAGACTGTGTATAGGGGACGGTGCTCACGCCAGCCCCAGACTGTGTATAGGGGACGGTGCTCACTCCAGACTGTGTATAGGGGACGGTGCTCACTCCAGACTGTGTATAGGGGACGGTACTCACTCCAGACTGTGTATCGTGGACGGTGCTCACTCCAGCCCCAGACTGTGTATAGGGGACGGTGCTCACTCCAGCCCCAGACTGTGTATAGGGGACGGTGCTCACACCAGCTCCAGACTGTGTATACGGGACGGTGGTCACTCCAGCCCCAGACTGTGTATAGGGGACGGTGCTCACTCCAGACTGTGTATAGGGGACGTTGCTCACTCCAGCCCCAGACTGTGTACAGGGGACGGTGCTCACTCCAGCCCCAGACTGTGTATAGGGGACGGTGCTCACTCCAGCCCCAGACTGTGTATAGGGGACGGTGCTCACTCCAGCCTCAGACTCTGTATAGGGGACGGTGCTCACTCCAGCCCCAGACTGTGTATAGGGGATGGTGCTCACTCCAGCCCCAGACTGTGTATAGGGGACGGTGCTCATGCCAGCCCCAGACTGTTTATAGGGGACGGTGCTCACTCCAGCCCCAGACTGTGTATAGGGGATGGTGCTCACTCCAGCCCCAGACTGTGTATAGGGGACAGTGCTCATGCCAGCCCCAGACTGTGTATCGGGGATGGTGCTCACTCCAGCCCCAGACTGTGTATAGGGGACAGTGCTCACTCCAGTCCCAGACTGTGTATAGGGGATGGTGCTCACTCCAGCCCCAGACTGTATATTGGGGACGGTGCTCACTCCAGCTCCAGACTGTGTATAGGGGACGGTGCTCACTCCAGCCCCAGACTGTGTATTGGGGACGGTGCTCACTCCAGACTGTGTATAGGGGACGGTGCTCACTCCAGACTGTGTATAGGGGACGGTACTCACTCCAGACTGTGTATCGTGGACGGTGCTCACTCCAGCCCCAGACTGTGTATAGGGGACGGTGCTCACTCCAGCCCCAGACTGTGTATAGGGGACGGTGCTCACACCAGCTCCAGACTGTGTATACGGGACGGTGCTCACTCCAGCCCCAGACTCTGTATAGGGGACGGTGCTCACTCCAGACTGTGTATAGGGGACGGTGCTCACTCCAGCCCCAGACTGTGTATAGGGGACGGTGCTCACTCCAGCCCCAGACTGTGTATAGGGGACGGTGCTCACTCCAGCCCCAGACTGTGTATAGGGGACGGTGCTCACTCCAGCCTCAGACTCTGTATAGGGGACGGTGCTCACTCCAGCCCCAGACTGTGTATAGGGGACGGTGCTCAATCCAGCCCCAGACTGTGTATAGGGGACGGTGCTCACTCCAGCCCCAGACTGTGTATAGGGGACGGTGCTCACGCCAGCCCCAGACTGTGTATAGGGGACGGTGCTCACTCCAGCCCCAGACTGTGTATAGGGGACGGTGCTCACTGCAGCCCCAGACTGTGTATCGGGGACGGTGCTCATGCCAGCCCCAGACTGTGTATAGGGGACGGTGCTCACTCCAGCCCCAGACTGTGTATAGGGGACGGTGCTCACTCCAGACTGTGTATAGGGGACGGTGCTTACTCGAGCTCCAGGCTGTGTATAGGGGATGGTGCTCACTCCAGCCCCAGACTGTGTATAGGGGACGGTGCTGAATCCAGACTGTGTATAGGGGACGGTGCTCACTCCAGACTGTGTATAGGGGACGGTGCTTACTCGAGCTCCAGACTGTGTATAGGGGACGGTGCTCTCTCCAGCCCCAGACTGTGTATAGGGGACGGTGCTGAATCCAGACTGTGTATAGGGGACGGTACTCACTCCAGACTGTGTATCGTGGATGGTGCACACTCCAGCCCCAGACTGTGTATACGGGACGGTGCTCACTCCAGCCCCAGACTGTGTATAGGGGACGGTGCTCACACCAGCTCCAGACTGTGTATAGGGGACGGTGCTCATGCCAGCCCCAGACTGTGTATCGGGGATGGTGCTCACTCCAGCCCCAGACTGTGTATAGGGGACAGTTCTCACTCCAGTCCCAGACTGTGTATAGGGGATGTTGCTCACTCCCGCCCCAGACTGTATATTGGGGACGGTGCTCACTCCAGCCCCAGACTGTGTATAGGGGACGGTGCTCACTCCAGCCCCAGACTGTGTATTGGGGACGGTGCTCACTCCAGACTGTGTATAGTGGACGGTGCTCACTCCAGACTGTGTATAGGGGACGGTACTCACTCCAGACTGTGTATCGTGGACGGTGCTCACTCCAGCCCCAGACTGTGTATAGGGGACGGTGCTCACTCCAGCCCCAGACTGTGTATAGGGGACGGTGCTCACACCAGCTCCAGACTGTGTATACGGGACGGTGCTCACTCCAGCCCCAGACTGTGTATCGGGGACGGTGCTCACTCCAGACTGTGTATAGGGGACGGTGCTCACTCCAGCCCCAGACTGTGTATAGGGGACGGTGCTCACTCCAGCCCCAGACTGTGTATAGGGGACGGTGCTCACTCCAGCCCCAGACTGTGTATAGGGGACGGTGCTCACTCCAGCCTCAGACTCTGTATAGGGGACGGTGCTCACTCCAGCCCCAGACTGTGTATAGGGGACGGTGCTCACTCCAGCCCCAGACTGTGTATAGGGGACGGTGCTCACTCCAGCCCCAGACTGTGTATAGGGGACGGTGCTCACGCCAGCCCCAGACTGTGTATAGGGGACGGTGCTCACTCCAGCCCCAGACTGTGTATAGGGGATGGTGCTCACTCCAGCCCCAGACTGTGTATAGGGGACGGTGCTCATGCCAGCCCCAGACTATGTATAGGGGACGGTGCTCACTCCAGCCCCAGACTGTGTATAGGGGACGGTGCTCACTCCAGACTGTGTATAGGGGACGGTGCTTACTCGAGCTCCAGGCTGTGTATAGGGGATGGTGCTCACTCCAGCTCCAGACTGTGTATAGGGGACGGTGCTCACTCCAGCCGCAGACTGTGTATAGTGGGCGGTGCTCACTCCAGCTCCAGACTGTGTATAGGGGATGGTGCTCACTCCAGCCCCAGACTGTGTATAGGGGACGGTGCTCACTCCAGTCCCAGACTGTGTATAGGGGACGGTGCTCACTCCAGCCCCAGACTGTGTATAGGGGACGGTGCTCTCTCCAGCTCCAGACTGTGTATAGGGGACGGTGCTCACTCCAGCCCCAGAGTCTGTATAGGGGACAGTGCTCACTCCAGCTCCAGACTGAGTATAGGGGACGGTGCTCACTCCAGACTGTGTATAGGGGACTGTGCTCACTCCAGCCCCAGACTGTGTATAGGGGACGGTGCTCACTCCAGCCCCAGACTGTGTATAGGGGATGGTGCTCAATCCAGCCCCAGACTGTGTATCGGGGACGGTGCTCACTCCAGATCCAGACTGTGTATAGGGGACGGTGCTCACTCCAGCTCCAGACTGTGTATAGGGGACGGTGCTCACTCCAGCCCCAGACTGTGTATAGGGGACGGTGCTCACTCTTGCTCCAGACTGTGTATACTGGACGGTGCTCACTCCAGCCCCAGACTGTGTAAAGGGGACGGTGCTCACTCCAGCCCCAGACTGTGTATCGGGGACGGTGCTCACTCCAGGTCCAGACTGTGTATAGGGGACGGTGCTCACTCCAGACTGTGTATAGGGGACGGTGCTCACTCCAGTCCCAGACTGTGTATAGGGGACGCTGCTCACTCCAGCCCCAGACTGTGTATAGGGGACGGTGCTCACTCCAGCTCCAGACTGTGTATAGTGGACGGTGCTCACTCCAGCCCCAGACTGTGTATCGGGGACGGTGCTCACTCCAGCCCCAGACAGTGTATAAGGGACGGTGCTCACTCCAGCCCCAGACTGTGTATAGGTGACGGTGCTCACTCCAGACTGTGTATAGGGGACGGTGCTCACTCCAGCCCCAGACTGTGTATTGGGGATGGTGCTCACTCCAGCCGCAGACTGTGAATAGCGGACAGTGCTCAATCCAGTCCCAGACTGTGTATAGGGGACGGTGCTCACTCCAGCCCCAGACTGTATATAGTGGACGGTGTTCACTCCAGCCCCAGACTGTGTATAGGGGACGGTGCTCACTCCACCCCAGACTGTGTTTTGGGGACGGTGCTCACTCCAGCCCCAGACTGTATATAGGGGATGGTGCTCACTCCAGCTCCAGATTGTGTATAGGGGACGGTGCTCACTCCAGCCCCAAACTCTGTATAGGGTACGGTGCTCACACCAGCTCCAGAATGTGTATACGGGACGGTGCTCACTCCAGCCCCAGACTGTGTATAGGGGACGGTGCTCACTCCAGCCCCAGACTGTGTATAGGGGACGTTGCTCACGCCTGCCCCAGACTGTGTATAGGGGACGGTGCTCACTCCAGCCCCAGACTGTGTATAGGGGACGGTGCTCACTCCAGCCCCAGACTGTGTATAGGGGACGGTGCTCATGCCAGCCCCAGACTGTGTATAGGTGACGGTGCTCACTCCAGCCCCAGACTGTGTATAGGGGACGGTGCTCATTCCAGATTGTGTACAGGGGACAGTGCTTACTCGAGCTCCAGGCTGTGTAGAGGGGATGGTGCTCACTCCAGCTCCAGACTGTGTATAGGGGACGGTGCTCACTCCAGCCCCAGACTGTGTATAGGGGGCGGTGCTCACTCCAGCTCCAGACTGTGTATAGGGGATGGTGTTCACTCCAGCCCCAGACTGTGTATAGGGGACGGTGCTGACTCCAGTCCCAGACTGTGTTATAGTGGACGGTGCTCACTCCAGCCCCAGACTGTGTATAGGGGACGGTGCTCTCTCCAGCTACAGACTGTGTATAGGGGACGGTGCTCACTCCAGCCCCAGAGTCTATATAGGGGACGGTGCTCACTCCAGCTCCAGACTGAGTATAGTGGACGGTGCTCACTCCAGACTGTGTATAGGGGACTGTGCACACTCCAGCCCCAGACTGTCTATAGGGGACGGTGCTCACTCCAGCCCCAGACTGTGTATAGGGGATGGTGCTCACTCCAGCCCCAGACTGTGTATAGGGGACGGTGCTCACTCCAGATCAAGACTGTGTATAGGGGACGGTGCTCACTCCAGCTCCAGACTGTGTATAGGGGACGGTGCTCACTCCAGCCCCAGACTGTGTATAGGGGACGGTGCTCACTCTTGCTCCAGACTGTGTATACTGGACGGTGCTCACTCCAGCCCCAGACTGTGTAAAGGGGACGGTGCTCACTCCAGCCCCAGACTGTGTATCGGGGACGGTGCTCACTCCAGCTCCAGACTGTGTATAGGGGACGGTGCTCACTCCAGACTGTGTATAGGGGACGGTGCTCACTCCAGTCCCAGACTGTGTATAGGGGACGCTGCTCACTCCAGCCCCAGACTGTGTATAGGGGACGGTGCTCACTCCAGCTCCAGACTGTGTATAGGGGACGGTGCTCACTCCAGCCCCAGACTGTGTATAGGGGACGGTGCTCACTCCAGCCCCAGACTGTGTATAAGGGACGGTGCTCACTCCAGCCCCAGACTGTGTGTAGGTGACGGTGCTCACTCCAGACTGTGTATAGGGGACGGTGCTCACTCCAGCCCCAGACTGTGTATCGGGGATGGTGCTCACTCCAGCCCCAGACTGTGAATAGCGGACAGTGCTCAATCCAGTCCCAGACTGTGTATAGGGGACGGTGCTCACTCCAGCCCCAGACTGTATATATGGGACGGTGCTCACTCCAGCCCCAGACTGTGTATAGGGGACGGTGCTCACTCCAGCCCCAGACTGTGTATAGGGGACGGTGCTCACACCAGCTCCAGACTGTGTATACGGGACGGTGCTCACTCCAGCCCCAGACTGTGTATAGGGGACGGTGCTCACTCCAGACTGTGTATAGGGGACGGTGCTCACTCCAGCCCCAGACTGTGTATAGGGGACGGTGCTCACTCCAGCCCCAGACTGTGTATAGGGGACGGTGCTCACTCCAGCCCCAGACTGTGTATAGGGGACGGTGCTCACTCCAGCCTCAGACTCTGTATAGGGGACGGTGCTCACTCCAGCCCCAGACTGTGTATAGGGGACGGTGCTCACTCCAGCCCCAGACTGTGTATAGGGGACGGTGCTCACTCAAGCCCCAGACTGTGTATAGGGGACGGTGCTCACGCCAGCCCCAGACTGTGTATAGGGGACGGTGCTCACTCCAGCCCCAGACTGTGTATAGGGGATGGTGCTCACTCCAGCCCCAGACTGTGTATAGGGGACGGTGCTCATGCCAGCCCCAGACTGTGTATAGGGGACGGTGCTCACTCCAGCCCCAGACTGTGTATAGGGGACGGTGCTCACTCCAGACTGTGTATAGGGGACGGTGCTTACTCGAGCTCCAGGCTGTGTATAGGGGATGGTGCTCACTCCAGCTCCAGACTGTGTATAGGGGACGGTGCTCACTCCAGCCGCAGACTGTGTATAGTGGGCGGTGCTCACTCCAGCTCCAGACTGTGTATAGGGGATGGTGCTCACTCCAGCCCCAGACTGTGTATAGGGGACGGTGCTCACTCCAGTCCCAGACTGTGTATAGGGGACGGTGCTCACTCCAGCCCCAGACTGTGTATAGGGGACGGTGCTCTCTCCAGCTCCAGACTGTGTATAGGGGACGGTGCTCACTCCAGCCCCAGAGTCTGTATAGGGGACAGTGCTCACTCCAGCTCCAGACTGAGTATAGGGGACGGTGCTCACTCCAGACTGTGTATAGGGGACTGTGCTCACTCCAGCCCCAGACTGTGTATAGGGGACGGTGCTCACTCCAGCCCCAGACTGTGTATAGGGGATGGTGCTCAATCCAGCCCCAGACTGTGTATCGGGGACGGTGCTCACTCCAGATCCAGACTGTGTATAGGGGACGGTGCTCACTCCAGCTCCAGACTGTGTATAGGGGACGGTGCTCACTCCAGCCCCAGACTATGTATAGGGGACGGTGCTCACTCTTGCTCCAGACTGTGTATACTGGACGGTGCTCACTCCAGCCCCAGACTGTGTAAAGGGGACGGTGCTCACTCCAGCCCCAGACTGTGTATCGGGGACGGTGCTCACTCCAGGTCCAGACTGTGTATAGGGGACGGTGCTCACTCCAGACTGTGTATAGGGGACGGTGCTCACTCCAGTCCCAGACTGTGTATAGGGGACGCTGCTCACTCCAGCCCCAGACTGTGTATAGGGGACGGTGCTCACTCCAGCTCCAGACTGTGTATAGTGGACGGTGCTCACTCCAGCCCCAGACTGTGTATAGGGGACGGTGCTCACTCCAGCCCCAGACAGTGTATAAGGGACGGTGCTCACTCCAGCCCCAGACTGTGTATAGGTGACGGTGCTCACTCCAGACTGTGTATAGGGGACGGTGCTCACTCCAGCCCCAGACTGTGTATTGGGGATGGTGCTCACTCCAGCCGCAGACTGTGAATCGCGGACAGTGCTCAATCCAGTCCCAGACTGTGTATAGGGGACGGTGCTCACTCCAGCCCCAGACTGTATATAGGGGACGGTGTTCACTCCAGCCCCAGACTGTGTATAGGGGACGGTGCTCACTCCAGCCCCAGACTGTGTTTTGGGGACGATGCTCACTCCAGCCCCAGACTGTATATAGGGGATGGTGCTCACTCCAGCTCCAGATTGTGTATAGGGGACGGTGCTCACTCCAGCCCCAAACTCTGTATAGGGTACGGTGCTCACACCAGCTCCAGAATGTGTATACGGGACGGTGCTCACTCCAGCCCCAGACTGTGTATAGGGGACGGTGCTCACTCCAGCCCCAGACTGTGTATAGGGGACGTTGCTCACGCCTGCCCCAGACTGTGTATAGGGGACGGTGCTCACTCCAGCCCCAGACTGTGTATAGGGGACGGTGCTCACTCCAGCCCCAGACTGTGTATAGGGGACGGTGCTCATGCCAGCCCCAGACTGTGTATAGGTGACGGTGCTCACTCCAGCCCCAGACTGTGTATAGGGGACGGTGCTCATTCCAGATTGTGTACAGGGGACGGTGCTTACTCGAGCTCCAGGCTGTGTAGAGGGGATGGTGCTCACTCCAGCTCCAGACTGTGTATAGGGGACGGTGCTCACTCCAGCCCCAGACTGTGTATAGGGGGCGGTGCTCACTCCAGCTCCAGACTGTGTATAGGGGATGGTGCTCACTCCAGCCCCAGACTGTGTATAGGGGACGGTGCTGACACCAGTCCCAGACTGTGTTATAGTGGACGGTGCTCACTCCAGCCCCAGACTGTGTATAGGGGACGGTGCTCTCTCCAGCTACAGACTGTGTATAGGGGACGGTGCTCACTCCAGCCCCAGAGTCTATATAGGGGACGGTGCTCACTCCAGCTCCAGACTGAGTATAGTGGACGGTGCTCACTCCAGACTGTGTATAGGGGACTGTGCACACTCCAGCCCCAGACTGTCTATAGGGGACGGTGCTCACTCCAGCCCCAGACTGTGTATAGGGGATGGTGCTCACTCCAGCCCCAGACTGTGTATAGGGGACGGTGCTCACTCCAGATCAAGACTGTGTATAGGGGACGGTGCTCACTCCAGCTCCAGACTGTGTATAGGGGACGGTGCTCACTCCAGCCCCAGACTGTGTATAGGGGACGGTGCTCACTCTTGCTCCAGACTGTGTATACTGGACGGTGCTCACTCCAGCCCCAGACTGTGTAAAGGGGACGGTGCTCACTCCAGCCCCAGACTGTGTATCGGGGACGGTGCTCACTCCAGCTCCAGACTGTGTATAGGGGACGGTGCTCACTCCAGACTGTGTATAGGGGACGGTGCTCACTCCAGTCCCAGACTGTGTATAGGGGACGCTGCTCACTCCAGCCCCAGACTGTGTATAGGGGACGGTGCTCACTCCAGCTCCAGACTGTGTATAGGGGACGGTGCTCACTCCAGCCCCAGACTGTGTATAGGGGACGGTGCTCACTCCAGCCCCAGACTGTGTATAAGGGACGGTGCTCACTCCAGCCCCAGACTGTGTGTAGGTGACGGTGCTCACTCCAGACTGTGTATAGGGGACGGTGCTCACTCCAGCCCCAGACTGTGTATCGGGGATGGTGCTCACTCCAGCCCCAGACTGTGAATAGCGGACAGTGCTCAATCCAGTCCCAGACTGTGTATAGGGGACGGTGCTCACTCCAGCCCCAGACTGTATATAGGGGACGGTGCTCACTCCAGCCCCAGACTGTGTATAGGGGACGGTGCTCACTCCAGCCCCAGACTGTGTATAGGGGACGGTGCTCACTCCAGCCCCAGACTGTATATAGGGGATGGTGCTCACTCCAGCTCCAGATTGTGTATAGGGGACGGTGCTCACTCCAGCCCCAAACTGTGTATAGGGTACGGTGCTCACTCCAGCCCCAGACTGTGTATTGGGGACGATGCTCACTCCAGCCCCAGACTGTGTATAGGGGACGGTGCTCACTCCAGCTCCAGACTGTGTATAGGGGACGGTGCTCACTCCAGACCCAGACTGTGCATATGGGACGGTGCTCACTCGAGCCCCAGTCTGTGTATAGGGGACGGTGCTCACTCCAGACTGTGTATAGGGGACGATGCTCACTCCAGCCCCAGACTGTGTATAGGGGAAGGTGCTCACACCAGCTCCAGACTGTGTATACGGGACGGTGCTCACTCCAGCCCCAGACTGTGTATAGGGGACGGTGCTCACTCCAGATCCAGACTGTGTATAGGGGACGGTGCTCACTCCAGCCCCAGAATGGGTATAGGGGACGGTGCTCACTCCAGCCCCAGACTGCGTATAGGGGACGGTGCTCACTCCAGCTCCAGACTGTGTATAGGGGACGGTGCTCACTCCAGACAGTGTATAGGGGACGGTGCTCACTCCAGTCCCAGACTGTGTATAGGGGACGCTGCTCACTCCAGCCGCTGACTGTGTATAGGGGATGGTGCTCACTCCAGCTCCAGACTGTGTATAGGGGACGGTGCTCAATCCAGCCCCAGACTGTGTATAGGGGACGGTGCTCACTCCAGCCACAGACTGTGTATAGGGGACGGTGCTCACTCCAGCTACAGACTGTGTATAGGGGACGGTGCTCACTCCAGCCCCAGAGTCTATATAGGGGACGGTGCTCACTCCAGCTCCAGACTGAGTATAGGGGACGGTGCTCACTCCAGACTGTGTATAGGGGACTGTGCACACTCCAGCCCCAGACTGTCTATAGGGGACGGTGCTCACTCCAGCCCCAGACTGTGTATAGGGGATGGTGCTCACTCCAGCCCCAGACTGTGTATAGGGGACGGTGCTCACTCCAGATCAAGACTGTGTGTAGGGGACGGTGCTCACTCCAGCTCCAGACTGTGTATAGGGGACGGTGCTCACTCCAGCCCCAGACTGTGTATAGGGGACGGTGCTCACTCTTGCTCCAGACTGTGTATACTGGACGGTGCTCACTCCAGCCCCAGACTGTGTAAAGGGGACGGTGCTCACTCCAGCCCCAGACTGTGTATCGGGGACGGTGCTCACTCCAGCTCCAGACTGTGTATAGGGGACGGTGCTCACTCCAGACTGTGTATAGGGGACGGTGCTCACTCCAGTCCCAGACTGTGTATAGGGGACGCTGCTCACTCCAGCCCCAGACTGTGTATAGGGGACGGTGCTCACTCCAGCTCCAGACTGTGTATAGGGGACGGTGCTCACTCCAGCCCCAGACTGTGTATAGGGGACGGTGCTCACTCCAGCCCCAGACTGTGTATAAGGGACGGTGCTCACTCCAGCCCCAGACTGTGTGTAGGTGACGGTGCTCACTCCAGACTGTGTATAGGGGACGGTGCTCACTCCAGACTGTGTATAGGGGACGGTACTCACTCCAGACTGTGTATCGTGGACGGTGCTCACTCCAGCCCCAGACTGTGTATAGGGGACGGTGCTCACTCCAGCCCCAGACTGTGTATAGGGGACGGTGCTCACACCAGCTCCAGACTGTGTATACGGGACGGTGCTCACTCCAGCCCCAGACTCTGTATAGGGGACGGTGCTCACTCCAGACTGTGTATAGGGGACGGTGCTCACTCCAGCCCCAGACTGTGTATAGGGGACGGTGCTCACTCCAGCCCCAGACTGTGTATAGGGGACGGTGCTCACTCCAGCCCCAGACTGTGTATAGGGGACGGTGCTCACTCCAGCCTCAGACTCTGTATAGGCGACGGTGCTCACTCCAGCCCCAGACTGTGTATAGGGGACGGTGCTCAATCCAGCCCCAGACTGTGTATAGGGGACGGTGCTCACTCCAGCCCCAGACTGTGTATAGGGGACGGTGCTCACGCCAGCCCCAGACTGTGTATAGGGGACGGTGCTCACTCCAGCCCCAGACTGTGTATAGGGGACGGTGCTCACTGCAGCCCCAGACTGTGTATCGGGGACAGTGCTCATGCCAGCCCCAGACTGTGTATAGGGGACGGTGCTCACTCCAGCCCCAGACTGTGTATAGGGGACGGTGCTCACTCCAGACTGTGTATAGGGGACGGTGCTTACTCGAGCTCCAGGCTGTGTATAGGGGATGGTGCTCACTCCAGCTCCAGACTGTGTATAGGGGACGGTGCTCTCTCCAGCCCCAGACTGTGTATAGGGGACGGTGCTGAATCCAGACTGTGTATAGGGGACGGTACTCACTCCAGACTGTGTATCGTGGATGGTGCTCACTCCAGCCCCAGACTGTGTATACGGGACGGTGCTCACTCCAGCCCCAGACTGTGTATAGGGGACGGTGCTCACACCAGCTCCAGACTGTGTATACGGGACGGTGCTCACTCCAGCCCCAGACTGTGTATAGGGGACGGTGCTCACTCCAGACTGTGTATAGGGGACGGTGCTCACTCCAGCCCCAGACTGTGTATAGGGGACGGTGCTCACTCCAGCCCCAGACTGTGTATAGGGGACGGTGCTCACTCCAGCCCCAGACTGTGTATAGGGGACGGTGCTCACTCCAGCCTCAGACTCTGTATAGGGGACGGTGCTCACTCCAGCCCCAGACCGTGTATAGGGGACGGTGCTCACTCCAGCCCCAGATTGTGTATAGGGGACGGTGCTCACTCCAGCCCCAGACTGTGTATAGGGGACGGTGCTCACGCCAGCCCCAGACTGTGTATAGGGGACGGTGCTCACTCCAGCCCCAGACTGTGTATAGGGGATGGTGCTCACTCCAGCCCCAGACTGTGTATTGGGGACGGTGCTCATGCCAGCCCCAGACTGTGTATTGGGGATGGTGCTCACTCCAGCCCCAGACTGTGTATAGGGGACAGTTCTCACTCCAGTCCCAGACTGTGTATAGGGGATGTTGCTCACTCCAGCCCCAGACTGTATATTGGGGACGGTGCTCACTCCAGCCCCAGACTGTGTATAGGGGACGGTGCTCACTCCAGCCCCAGACTGTGTATTGGGGACGGTGCTCACTCCAGACTGTGTATAGTGGACGGTGCTCACTCCAGACTGTGTATAGGGGACGGTACTCACTCCAGACTGTGTATCGTGGACGTTGCTCACTCCAGCCCCAGACTGTGTATAGGGGACGGTGCTCACTCCAGCCCCAGACTGTGTATAGGGGACGGTGCTCACACCAGCTCCAGACTGTGTATACGGGACGGTGCTCACTCCAGCCCCAGACTGTGTATAGGGGACGGTGCTCACTCCAGACTGTGTATAGGGGACGGTGCTCACTCCAGCCCCAGACTGTGTATAGGGGACGGTGCTCACTCCAGCCCCAGACTGTGTATAGGGGACGGTGCTCACTCCAGCCCCAGACTGTGTATAGGGGACGGTGCTCACTCCAGCCTCAGACTCTGTATAGGGGACGGTGCTCACTCCAGCCCCAGACTGTGTATAGGGGACGGTGCTCACTCCAGCCCCAGACTGTGTATAGGGGACGGTGCTCAATCCAGCCCCAGACTGTGTATAGGGGACGGTGCTCACGCCAGCCCCAGACTGTGTATAGGGGACGGTGCTCACTCCAGCCCCAGACTGTGTATAGGGGATGGTGCTCACTCCAGCCCCAGACTGTGTATAGGGGACGGTGCTCATGCCAGCCCCAGACTGTGTATAGGGGACGGTGCTCACTCCAGCCCCAGACTGTGTATAGGGGACGGTGCTCACTCCAGACTGTGTATAGGGGACGGTGCTTACTCGAGCTCCAGGCTGTGAAAAGGGGATGGTGCTCACTCCAGCTCCAGACTGTGTATAGGGGACGGTGCTCACTCCAGCCGCAGACTGTGTATAGTGGGCGGTGCTCACTCCAGCTCCAGACTGTGTATAGGGGATGGTGCTCACTCCAGCCCCAGACTGTGTATAGGGGACGGTGCTCACTCCAGCCCCAGACTGTGTATAGGGGATGGTGCTCACTCCAGCCCCAGACTGTGTATAGGGGACAGTGCTCATGCCAGCCCCAGACTGTGTATCGGGGATGGTGCTCACTCCAGCCCCAGACTGTGTATAGGGGACAGTGCTCACTCCAGTCCCAGACTGTGTATAGGGGATGGTGCTCACTCCAGCCCCAGACTGTATATTGGGGACGGTGCTCACTCCAGCTCCAGACTGTGTATAGGGGACGGTGCTCACTCCAGCCCCAGACTGTGTATTGGGGACGGTGCTCACTCCAGACTGTGTATAGGGGACGGTGCTCACTCCAGACTGTGTATAGGGGACGGTACTCACTCCAGACTGTGTATCGTGGACGGTGCTCACTCCAGCCCCAGACTGTGTATAGGGGACGGTGCTCACTCCAGCCCCAGACTGTGTATAGGGGACGGTGCTCACACCAGCTCCAGACTGTGTATACGGGACGGTGCTCACTCCAGCCCCAGACTCTGTATAGGGGACGGTGCTCACTCCAGACTGTGTATAGGGGACGGTGCTCACTCCAGCCCCAGACTGTGTATAGGGGACGGTGCTCACTCCAGCCCCAGACTGTGTATAGGGGACGGTGCTCACTCCAGCCCCAGACTGTGTATAGGGGACGGTGCTCACTCCAGCCTCAGACTCTGTATAGGGGACGGTGCTCACTCCAGCCCCAGACTGTGTATAGGGGACGGTGCTCAATCCAGCCCCAGACTGTGTATAGGGGACGGAGCTCACTCCAGCCCCAGACTGTGTATAGGGGACGGTGCTCACTCCAGCCCCAGACTGTGTATAGGGGACGGTGCTCACTGCAGCCCCAGACTGTGTATCGGGGACGGTGCTCATGCCAGCCCCAGACTGTGTATAGGGGACGGTGCTCACTCCAGCCCCAGACTGTGTATAGGGGACGGTGCTCACTCCAGCCCCAGACTGTGTATAGGGGACGGTGCTCACTCCAGCCCCAGACTGTGTATAGGGGACAGTGCTCACTCCAGCCCCAGACTGTGTATAGGGGACGTAGCTCACTCCAGCCCCAGACTGTGTATAGGGGACGGTGCTCACGCCAGCCCCAGACTGTGTATAGGGGACGGTGCTCACTCCAGCCCCAGACTGTGTATAGGGGACGGTGCTCACTGCAGCCCCAGACTGTGTATCGGGGACGGTGCTCATGCCAGCCCCAGACTGTGTATAGGGGACGGTGCTCACTCCAGCCCCAGACTGTGTATAGGGGACGGTGCTCACTCCAGACTGTGTATAGGGGACGGTGCTTACTCGAGCTCCAGGCTGTGTATAGGGGATGGTGCTCACTCCAGCTCCAGACTGTGTATAGGGGACGGTGCTCTCTCCAGCCCCAGACTGTGTATAGGGGACGGTGCTGAATCCAGACTGTGTATAGGGGACGGTACTCACTCCAGACTGTGTATCGTGGATGGTGCTCACTCCAGCCCCAGACTGTGTATACGGGACGGTGCTCACTCCAGCCCCAGACTGTGTATAGGGGACGGTGCTCACACCAGCTCCAGACTGTGTATACGGGACGGTGCTCACTCCAGCCCCAGACTGTGTATAGGGGACGGTGCTCACTCCAGACTGTGTATAGGGGACGGTGCTCACTCCAGCCCCAGACTGTGTATAGGGGACGGTGCTAACTCCAGCCCCAGACTGTGTATAGGGGACGGTGCTCACTCCAGCCCCAGACTGTGTATAGGGGACGGTGCTCACTCCAGCCTCAGACTCTGTATAGGGGACGGTGCTCACTCCAGCCCCAGACTGTGTATAGGGGATGGTGCTCACTCCAGCCCCAGACTGTGTATAGGGGACGGTGCTCACTCCAGCCCCAGACTGTGTATAGGGGACGGTGCTCACGCCAGCCCCAGACTGTGTATAGGGGACGGTGCTCACTCCAGCCCCAGACTGTGTATAGGGGATGTTGCTCACTCCAGCCCCAGACTGTGTATAGGGGACGGTGCTCATGCCAGCCCCAGACTGTGTATCGGGGATGGTGCTCACTCCAGCCCCAGACTGTGTATAGGGGACAGTTCTCACTCCAGTCCCAGACTGTGTATAGGGGATGTTGCTCACTCCAGCCCCAGACTGTATATTGGGGACGGTGCTCACTCCAGCCCCAGACTGTGTATAGGGGACGGTGCTCACTCCAGCCCCAGACTGTGTATTGGGGACGGTGCTCACTCCAGACTGTGTATAGTGGACGGTGCTCACTCCAGACTGTGTATAGGGGACGGTACTCACTCCAGACTGTGTATCGTGCACGGTGCTCACTCCAGCCTCAGACTGTGTATAGGGGACGGTGCTCACTCCAGCCCCAGACTGTGTATAGGGGACGGTGCTCACACCAGCTCCAGACTGTGTATACGGGATGGTGCTCACTCCAGCCCCAGACTGTGTATAGGGGACGGTGCTCACTCCAGACTGTGTATAGGGGACGGTGCTCACTCCAGCCCCAGACTGTGTATAGGGGACGGTGCTCACTCCAGACCCAGACTGTGTATAGGGGACGGTGCTCACTCCAGCCCCAGACTGTGTATAGGGGACGGTGCTCACTCCAGCCTCAGACTCTGTATAGGGGACGGTGCTCACTCCAGCCCCAGACTGTGTATAGGGGACGGTGCTCACTCCAGCCCCAGACTGTGTATAGGGGACGGTGCTCACTCCAGCCCCAGACTGTGTATAGGGGACGGTGCTCACGCCAGCCCCAGACTGTGTATAGGGGACGGTGCTCACTCCAGCCCCAGACTGTGTATAGGGGATGGTGCTCACTCCAGCCCCAGACTGTGTATAGGGGACGGTGCTCATGCCAGCCCCAGACTGTGTATAGGGGACGGTGCTCACTCCAGCCCCAGACTGTGTATAGGGGACGGTGCTCACTCCAGACTGTGTATAGGGGACGGTGCTTACTCGAGCTCCAGGCTGTGTATAGGGGATGGTGCTCACTCCAGCTCCAGACTGTGTATAGTGGACGGTGCTCACTCCAGCCGCAGACTGTGTATAGTGGGCGGTGCTCACTCCAGCTCCAGACTGTGTATAGGGGATGGTGCTCACTCCAGCCCCAGACTGTGTATAGGGGACGGTGCTCACTCCAGTCCCAGACTGTGTATAGGGGACGGTGCTCACTCCAGCCCCAGACTGTGTATAGGGGACGGTGCTCTCTCCAGCTCCAGACTGTGTATAGGGGACGGTGCTCACTCCAGCCCCAGAGTCTGTCTAGGGGACAGTGCTCACTCCAGCTCCAGACTGAGTATAGGGGACGGTGCTCACTCCAGACTGTGTATAGGGGACTGTGCTCACTCCAGCCCCAGACTGTGTATAGGGGACGGTGCTCAATCCAGCCCCAGACTGTGTATCGGGGACGGTGCTCACTCCAGATCCAGACTGTGTATAGGGGACGATGCTCACTCCAGCTCCAGACTGTGTATAGGAGACGGTGCTCACTCCAGCCCCAGACTGTGTATAGGGGACGGTGCTCACTCTTGCTCCAGACTGTGTATACTGGACGGTGCTCACTCCAGCCCCAGACTGTGTAAAGGGGACGGTGCTCACTCCAGCCCCAGACTGTGTATCGGGGACGGTGCTCACTCCAGGTCCAGACTGTGTATAGGGGACGGTGCTCACTCCAGACTGTGTATAGGGGACGGTGCTCACTCCATTCCCAGACTGTGTATAGGGGACGCTGCTCACTCCAGCCCCAGACTGTGTATAGGGGACGGTGCTCACTCCAGCTCCAGACTGTGTATAGTGGACGGTGCTCACTACAGCCCCAGACTGTGTATAGGGGACGGTGCTCACTCCAGCCCCAGACAGTGTATAAGGGACGGTGCTCACTCCAGCCCCAGACTGTGTATAGGTGACGGTGCTCACTCCAGACTGTGTATAGGGGACGGTGCTCACTCCAGCCCCAGACTGTGTATTGGGGATGGTGCTCACTCCAGCCGCAGACTGTGAATAGCGGACAGTGCTCAATCCAGTCCCAGACTGTGTATAGGGGACGGTGCTCACTCCAGCCCCAGACTGTATATAGGGGACGGTGCTCACTCCAGCCCCAGACTGTGTATAGGGGACGGTGCTCACTCCAGCCCCAGACTGTGTTTTGGGGACGGTGCTCACTCCAGCCCCAGACTGTATATAGGGGATGGTGCTCACTCCAGCTCCAGATTGTGTATAGGGGACGGTGCTCACTCCAGCCCCAAACTGTGTATAGGGTACGGTGCTCACACCAGCTCCAGACTGTGTATACGGGACGGTGCTCACTCCAGCCCCAGACTGTGTATAGGGGACGGTGCTCACTCCAGCCCCAGACTGTGTATAGGGGACGTTGCTCACGCCAGCCCCAGACTGTGTATTGGGGACGGTGCTCACTCCAGCCCCAGACTGTGTATAGGGGACGGTGCTCACTCCAGCCCCAGACTGTGTATACGGGACGGTGCTCATGCCAGCCCCAGACTGTTTATAGGGGACGGTGCTCACTTCAGCCCCAGACTGTGTATAGGGGACGGTGCTCATTCCAGATTGTGTACAGGGGACGGTGCTTACTCGAGCTCCAGGCTGTGTAGAGGGGATGGTGCTCACTCCAGCTCCAGACTGTGTATAGGGGACGGTGCTCACTCCAGCCCCAGACTGTGTATAGGGGGCGGTGCTCACTCCAGCTCCAGACTGTGTATAGGGGATGGTGCTCACTCCAGCCCCAGACTGTGTATAGGGGACGGTGCTCTCTCCAGCTCCAGACTGTGTATAGGGGACGGTGCTCACTCCAGCCCCAGAGTCTGTATAGGGGACGGTGCTCACTCCAGCTCCAGACTGAGTATAGGGGACGGTGCTCACTCCAGACTGTGTATAGGGGACTGTGCTCACTCCAGCCCCAGACTGTCTATAGGGGACGGTGCTCACTCCAGCCCCAGACTGTGTATAGGGGATGGTGCTCACTCCAGCCCCAGACTGTGTATAGGGGACGGTGCTCACTCCAGATCAAGACTGTGTATAGGGGACGGTGCTCACTCCAGCTCCAGACTGTGTATAGGGGACGGTGCTCACTCCAGCCCCAGACTGTGTATAGGGGACGGTGCTCACTCCAGCCCCAGACTGTGTATAGGGGACGGTGCTCACTCCAGCCCCAGACTGTGTATAGGGGACGGTGCTCACTCCAGCCCCAGACTGTGTATAGGGGACAGTGCTCACTCCAGCCTCAGACTCTGTATAGGGGACGGTGCTCACTCCAGCCCCAGACTGTGTATAGGGGACGGTGCTCAATCCAGCCCCAGACTGTGTATAGGGGACGGAGCTCACTCCAGCCCCAGACTGTGTATAGGGGACGGTGCTCACGCCAGCCCCAGACTGTGTATAGGGGACGGTGCTCACTCCAGCCCCAGACTGTGTATAGGGGACGGTGCTCACTGCAGCCCCAGACTGTGTATCGGGGACGGTGCTCATGCCAGCCCCAGACTGTGTATAGGGGACGGTGCTCACTCCAGCCCCAGACTGTGTATAGGGGACGGTGCTCACTCCAGACTGTGTATAGGGGACGGTGCTTACTCGAGCTCCAGGCTGTGTATAGGGGATGGTGCTCACTCCAGCTCCAGACTGTGTATAGGGGACGGTGCTCTCTCCAGCCCCAGACTGTGTATAGGGGACGGTGCTGAATCCAGACTGTGTATAGGGGACGGTACTCACTCCAGACTGTGTATCGTGGATGGTGCTCACTCCAGCCCCAGACTGTGTATACGGGACCGTGCTCACTCCAGCCCCAGACTGTGTATAGGGGACGGTGCTCACACCAGCTCCAGACTGTGTATACGGGACGGTGCTCACTCCAGCCCCAGACTGTGTACAGGGGACGGTGCTCACTCCAGACTGTGTATAGGGGACGGTGCTCACTCCAGCCCCAGCCTGTGTATAGGGGACGGTGCTAACTCCAGCCCCAGACTGTGTATAGGGGACGGTGCTCACTCCAGCCCCAGACTGTGTATAGGGGACGGTGCTCACTCCAGCCTCAGACTCTGTATAGGGGACGGTGCTCACTCCAGCCCCAGACTGTGTATAGGGGATGGTGCTCACTCCAGCCCCAGACTGTGTATAGGGGACGGTGCTCACTCCAGCCCCAGACTGTGTATAGGGGACGGTGCTCACGCCAGCCCCAGACTGTGTATAGGGGACGGTGCTCACTCCAGCCCCAGACTGTGTATAGGGGATGTTGCTCACTCCAGCCCCAGACTGTGTATAGGGGACGGTGCTCATGCCAGCCCCAGACTGTGTATCGGGGAAGGTGCTCACTCCAGCCCCAGACTGTGTATAGGGGACAGTTCTCACTCCAGTCCCAGACTGTGTATAGGGGATGTTGCTCACTCCAGCCCCAGACTGTATATTGGGGACGGTGCTCACTCCAGCCCCAGACTGTGTATAGGGGACGGTGCTCACTCCAGCCCCAGACTGTGTATTGGGGACGGTGCTCACTCCAGACTGTGTATAGTGGACGGTGCTCACTCCAGACTGTGTATAGGGGACGGTACTCACTCCAGACTGTGTATCGTGCACGGTGCTCACTCCAGCCTCAGACTGTGTATCGGGGACGGTGCTCACTCCAGCCCCAGACTGTGTATAGGGGACGGTGCTCACACCAGCTCCAGACTGTGTATACGGGATGGTGCTCACTCCAGCCCCAGACTGTGTATAGGGGACGGTGCTCACTCCAGACTGTGTATAGGGGACGGTGCTCACTCCAGCCCCAGACTGTGTATAGGGGACGGTGCTCACTCCAGACCCAGACTGTGTATAGGGGACGGTGCTCACTCCAGCCCCAGACTGTGTATAGGGGACGGTGCTCACTCCAGCCTCAGACTCTGTATAGGGGACGGTGCTCACTCCAGCCCCAGACTGTGTATAGGGGACGGTGCTCACTCCAGCCCCAGACTGTGTATAGGGGACGGTGCTCACTCCAGCCCCAGACTGTGTATAGGGGACGGTGCTCACGCCAGCCCCAGACTGTGTATAGGGGACGGTGCTCACTCCAGCCCCAGACTGTGTATAGGGGATGGTGCTCACTCCAGCCCCAGACTGTGTATAGGGGACGGTGCTCATGCCAGCCCCAGACTGTGTATAGGGGACGGTGCTCACTCCAGCCCCAGACTGTGTATAGGGGACGGTGCTCACTCCAGACTGTGTATAGGGGACGGTGCTTACTCGAGCTCCAGGCTGTGTATAGGGGATGGTGCTCACTCCAGCTCCAGACTGTGTATAGTGGACGGTGCTCACTCCAGCCGCAGACTGTGTATAGTGGGCGGTGCTCACTCCAGCTCCAGACTGTGTATAGGGGATGGTGCTCACTCCAGCCCCAGACTGTGTATAGGGGACGGTGCTCACTCCAGTCCCAGACTGTGTATAGGGGACGGTGCTCACTCCAGCCCCAGACTGTGTATAGGGGACGGTGCTCTCTCCAGCTCCAGACTGTGTATAGGGGACGGTGCTCACTCCAGCCCCAGAGTCTGTCTAGGGGACAGTGCTCACTCCAGCTCCAGACTGAGTATAGGGGACGGTGCTCACTCCAGACTGTGTATAGGGGACTGTGCTCACTCCAGCCCCAGACTGTGTATAGAGGACGGTGCTCAATCCAGCCCCAGACTGTGTATCGGGGACGGTGCTCACTCCAGATCCAGACTGTGTATAGGGGACGATGCTCACTCCAGCTCCAGACTGTGTATAGGAGACGGTGCTCACTCCAGCCCCAGACTGTGTATAGGGGACGGTGCTCACTCTTGCTCCAGACTGTGTATACTGGACGGTGCTCACTCCAGCCCCAGACTGTGTAAAGGGGACGGTGCTCACTCCAGCCCCAGACTGTGTATCGGGGACGGTGCTCACTCCAGGTCCAGACTCTGTATAGGGGACGGTGCTCACTCCAGACTGTGTATAGGGGACGGTGCTCACTCCATTCCCAGACTGTGTATAGGGGACGCTGCTCACTCCAGCCCCAGACTGTGTATAGGGGACGGTGCTCACTCCAGCTCCAGACTGTGTATAGTGGACGGTGCTCACTACAGCCCCAGACTGTGTATAGGGGACGGTGCTCACTCCAGCCCCAGACAGTGTATAAGGGACGGTGCTCACTCCAGCCCCAGACTGTGTATAGGTGACGGTGCTCACTCCAGACTGTGTATAGGGGACGGTGCTCACTCCAGCCCCAGACTGTGTATTGGGGATGGTGCTCACTCCAGCCGCAGACTGTGAATAGCGGACAGTGCTCAATCCAGTCCCAGACTGTGTATAGGGGACGGTGCTCACTCCAGCCCCAGACTGTATATAGGGGACGGTGCTCACTCCAGCCCCAGACTGTGTATAGGGGACGGTGCTCACTCCAGCCCCAGACTGTGTTTTGGGGACGGTGCTCACTCCAGCCCCAGACTGTATATAGGGGATGGTGCTCACTCCAGCTCCAGATTGTGTATAGGGGACGGTGCTCACTCCAGCCCCAAACTGTGTATAGGGTACGGTGCTCACACCAGCTCCAGACTGTGTATACGGGACGGTGCTCACTCCAGCCCCAGACTGTGTATAGGGGACGGTGCTCACTCCAGCCCCAGACTGTGTATAGGGGACGTTGCTCAAGCCAGCCCCAGACTGTGTATTGGGGACGGTGCTCACTCCAGCCCCAGACTGTGTATAGGGGACGGTGCTCACTCCAGCCCCAGACTGTGTATACGGGACGGTGCTCATGCCAGCCCCAGACTGTTTATAGGGGACGGTGCTCACTTCAGCCCCAGACTGTGTATAGGGGACGGTGCTCATTCCAGATTGTGTACAGGGGACGGTGCTTACTCGAGCTCCAGGCTGTGTAGAGGGGATGGTGCTCACTCCAGCTCCAGACTGTGTATAGGGGACGGTGCTCACTCCAGCCCCAGACTGTGTATAGGGGGCGGTGCTCACTCCAGCTCCAGACTGTGTATAGGGGATGGTGCTCACTCCAGCCCCAGACTGTGTATAGGGGACGGTGCTCTCTCCAGCTCCAGACTGTGTATAGGGGACGGTGCTCACTCCAGCCCCAGAGTCTGTATAGGGGACGGTGCTCACTCCAGCTCCAGACTGAGTATAGGGGACGGTGCTCACTCCAGACTGTGTATAGGGGACTGTGCTCACTCCAGCCCCAGACTGTCTATAGGGGACGGTGCTCACTCCAGCCCCAGACTGTGTATAGGGGATGGTGCTCACTCCAGCCCCAGACTGTGTATAGGGGACGGTGCTCACTCCAGATCAAGACTGTGTATAGGGGACGGTGCTCACTCCAGCTCCAGACTGTGTATAGGGGACGGTGCTCACTCCAGCCCCAGACTGTGTATAGGGGACGGTGCTCACTCTTGCTCCAGACTGTGTATACTGGACGGTGCTCACTCCAGCCCCAGACTGTGTAAAGGGGACGGTGCTCACTCCAGCCCCAGACTGTGTATCGGGGATGGTGCTCACTCCAGCTCCAGACTGTGTATAGGGGACGGTGCTCACTCCAGACTGTGTATAGGGGACGGTGCTCACTCCAGTCCCAGACTGTGTATAGGGGACGCTGCTCACTCCAGCCCCAGACTGTGTATAGGGGACGGTGCTCACTCCAGCTCCAGACTGTGTATAGGGGACGGTGCTCACTCCAGCCCCAGACTGTGTATAGGGGACGGTGCTCACTCCAGCCCCAGACTGTGTATAAGGGACGGTGCTCACTCCAGCCCCAGACTGTGTATAGGTGACGGTGCTCACTCCAGACTGTGTATAGGGGACGGTGCTCACTCCAGCCCCAGACTGTGTATCGGGGATGGTGCTCACTCCAGCCCCAGACTGTGAATAGCGGACAGTGCTCAATCCAGTCCCAGACTGTGTATAGGGGACGGTGCTCACTCCAGCCCCAGACTGTATATAGGGGACGGTGCTCACTCCAGACCCAGACTGTGCATATGGGACGGTGCTCACTCGAGCCCCAGTCTGTGTATAGGGGACGGTGCTCACTCCAGACTGTGTATAGGGGACGATGCTCACTCCAGCCCCAGACTGTGTATAGGGGAAAGTGCTCACACCAGCTCCACACTGTGTATACGGGACGGTGCTCACTCCAGCCCCAGACTGTGTATAGGGGACGGTGCTCACTCCAGATCCAGACTGTGTATAGGGGACGGTGCTCACTCCAGCCCCAGACTGTGTATAGGGGACGGTGCTCACTCCAGCCCCAGACTGCGTATAGGGGACGGTGCTCACTGCAGCTCCAGACTGTGTATAGGGGACGGTGCTCACTCCAGACAGTGTATAGGGGACGGTGCTCACTCCAGTCCCAGACTGTGTATAGGGGACGCTGCTCACTCCAGCCGCTGACTGTGTATAGGGGACGGTGCTCACTCCAGCTCCAGACTGTGTATAGGGGACGGTGCTCAATCCAGCCCCAGACTGTGTATAGGGGACGGTGCTCACTCCAGCCACAGACTGTGTATAGGGGACGGTGCTCACTCCAGACTGTGTATAGGGGACGGTGCTCACTCCAGCCCCAGACTGTGTATAGGGGACGGTGCTCACTCCAGACTGTGTACAGGGGACGGTGCTCACTCCAGCCCCAGACTGTGTATCGGGGATGGTGCTCACTCCAGCTCCAGACTGTGTATAGGGGACAGTGCTCACTCCAGTCCCAGACTGTGTATAGGGGATGGTGCTCACTCCAGCCCCAGACTGTATATTGGGGACGGTGCTCACTCCAGCCCCAGACTGTGTATAGGGGACGGTGCTCACTCCAGCCCCAGACTGTGTATAGGGGACGCTGCTCACTCCAGACTGTGTATAGGGGACGGTGCTCACTCCAGACTGTGTATAGGGGACGGTACTCACTCCAGACTGTGTATAGTGGACGGTGCTCACTCCAGCCCCAGACTGTGTATAGGGGACGGTGCTCACTCCAGACCCAGACTGTGTATAGGGGACGGTGCTCACTCCAGCCCCAGACTGTATATAGGGGACAGTGCTCACTCCAGACCCAGACTGTGTATAGGGGACGGTGCTCACTCCAGCCCCAGACTGTGTATAGGGGACAGTGCTCATTCCAGCCCCAGACTGTGTATCGGGCACGGTGCTCACTCCAGCCCCAGACTGTGTATAGTGGACGGTGCTCACTCCAGACTGTGTATAGGGGACGGTGCTCACTCCAGCCACAGACTGTGTATAGGGGACGGTGCTCACTCCAGACTGTGTATAGGGGACGGTGCTCACTCCAGCCCCAGACTGTGTATAGGGGACGGTGCTCACTCCAGACTGTGTATAGGGGACGGTGCTCACTCCAGCCCCAGACTGTGTATCGGGGATGGTGCTCACTCCAGCCCCAGACTGTGTATAGGGGACAGTGCTCACTCCAGTCCCAGACTGTGTATAGGGGATGGTGCTCACTCCAGCCCCAGACTGTATATTGGGGACGGTGCTCACTCCAGCCCCAGACTGTGTATAGGGGACGGTGCTCACTCCAGCCCCAGACTGTGTATAGGGGACGGTGCTCACTCCAGACTGTGTATAGGGGACGGTGCTCACTCCAGACTGTGTATAGGGGACGGTACTCACTCCAGACTGTGTGTAGTGGACGTTGCTCACTCCAGCCCCAGACTGTGTATAGGGGACGGTGCTCACTCCAGACCCAGACTGTGTATAGGGGACGGTGCTCACTCCAGCCCCAGACTGTATATAGGGGACAGTGCTCACTCCAGACCCAGACTGTGTATAGGGGACGGTGCTCACTCCAGCCCCAGACTGTGTATAGGGGACAGTGCTCATTCCAGCCCCA
Source organism: Somniosus microcephalus (assembly GCF_052327205.1). NCBI lineage: Eukaryota > Metazoa > Chordata > Chondrichthyes > Squaliformes > Somniosidae > Somniosus > Somniosus microcephalus. Next base: position 66,471,837 of record NW_028225179.1, on the reverse strand, counting down.
GACTGTGTATAGGGCACGGTGCTCACTCCAGCCCCAGACTGTGTATAGTGGACGGTGCTCACTCCAGACTGTGTATAGGGGACGGTGCTCACTCCAGCTCCAGATTGTGTATAGGGGACGATGCTCACTCCAGCCCCAGACTGTGTATAGGGGACGGTGCTCACTCCAGCCCCAGACTTTGTATTGGGGACGGTGCTCACTCCAGCTCCATACTGTGGAAAGGGGAAGGTGCTCACTCCAGCTCCACACTGTGTATAGGGGACAGTGCTCACTCCAGACTGTGTATAGGGGACGGTGCTCACTGCAGCCCCAGACTGTGTATAGGGGACGGTGCTCACTCCAGCCCCAGACTGTGTTTCGGGGACGGTGCTCACTCCAGACCCAGACTGTGTATAGGGGACGGTGCTCACTCGATCCCCAGACTGTGTATAGGGGACGGTGCTCACTCCAGACTGTGTATAGGGGACGGTGCTCACTCCAGCCCCAGACTGTGTATAGGGGACGGTGCTCACTCCAGCCCCAGACTGTGTATAGGGGACGGTGCTCACTCCAGCCCCAGACTGTGTATAGGGGACGGTGCTCACTCCAGCCTCAGACTCTGTATAGGGGACGGTGCTCACTCCAGCCCCAGACTGTGTATAGGGGACGGTGCTCACTCCAGCCCCAGACTGTGTATAGGGGACGGTGCTCACTCCAGCCCCAGACTGTGTATAGGGGACAGTGCTCATTCCAGCCCCAGACTGTGTATAGGGCACGGTGCTCACTCCAGCCCCAGACTGTGTATAGTGGACGGTGCTCACTCCAGACTGTGTATAGGGGACGGTGCTCACTCCAGCTCCAGATTGTGTATAGGGGACGATGCTCACTCCAGCCCCAGACTGTGTATGGGGGACGGTGCTCACTCCAGCCCCAGACTTTGTATAGGGGACGGTGCTCACTCCAGCTCCATACTGTGTATAGGGGAAGGTGCTCACTCCAGCTCCACACTGTGTATAGGGGACAGTGCTCACTCCAGACTGTGTATAGGGGACGGTGCTCACTCCAGCCCCAGACTGTGTATAGGGGACGGTGCTCACTCCAGCCCCAGACTGTGTTTCGGGGACGGTGCTCACTCCAGACCCAGACTGTGTATAGGGGACGGTGCTCACTCGATCCCCAGACTGTGTATAGGGGACGGTGCTCACTCCAGACTGTGTATAGGGGACGGTGCTCACTCCAGCCCCAGACTGTGTATAGGGGACGGTGCTCACTCCAGCCCCAGACTGTGTATAGGGGATGGTGCTCACTCCAGCCCCAGACTGTGTATAGGGGACGGTGCTCACTCCAGCCTCAGACTCTTTATAGGGGACGGTGCTCACTCCAGCCCCAGACTGTGTATAGGGGACGGTGCTCACTCCAGCCCCAGACTGTGTATAGGGGACGGTGCTCACTCCAGCCCCAGACTGTGTATAGGGGACGGTGCTCACGCCAGCCCCAGACTGTGTATAGGGGACGGTGCTCACTCCAGCCCCAGACTGTGTATTGGGGACGGTGCTCACTCCAGCCCCAGACTGTCTATAGGGGACGGTGCTCACTCCAGCCCCAGACTGTGTATAGGGGACGGTGCTCATGCCAGCCCCAGACTGGGTATAGGGGACGGTGCTCACTCCAGCCCCAGACTGTGTATAGGGGACGGTGCTCACTCCAGACTGTGTATAGGGGACGGTGCTCACTCGAGCTCCAGGCTGTGTATAGGGGATGGTGCTCACTCCAGCTCCAGACTCTGTATAGGGGACGGTGCTCACTGCAGCCCCAGACTGTGTATAGGGGGCGGTGCTCACTCCAGCTCCAGTCTGTGTATAGGGGACGGTGCTCACTCCAGCCCCAGACGGTGTATAGGGGACGGTGCTCACTCCAGTCCCAGACTGTGTATAGGGGACGGTGCTCACTCCAGCCCCAGACTATGTATAGGGGACGGTGCTCACTCCAGCTCCAGACTGTGTATAGGGGACGGTGCTCACTCCAGCCCCAGAGTGTGTATAGGGGACGGTGCTCACTCCAGCTCCAGACTGTGTATAGGGGACGGTGCTCACTCCAGACTGTGTATAGGGGACGATGCTCACTCCAGCCCCAGACTGTGTATAGGGGAAGGTGCTCACACCAGCTCCAGACTGTGTATACGGGACGGTGCTCACTCCAGCCCCAGACTGTGTATAGGGGACGGTGCTCACTCCAGCCCCAGACTGTGTATAGGGGATGGTGCTCACGCCAGCCCCAGACTGTGTACAGGGGACGGTGCTCACTCCAGACTGTGTATAGGGGACGGTGCTCACTCCAGACTGTGTATAGGGGACGGTACTCACTCCAGACTGTGTATCGTGGACGGTGCTCACTCCAGCCCCAGACTGTGTATAGGGGACGGTGCTCACTCCAGCCCCAGACTGTATATAGGGGACGGTGCTCACTCCAGCCCCAGACTGTGTATAGGGGACGGTGCTCACTCCAGCCCCAGACTGTGTATAGGGGACGGTGCTCACTCCAGCCCCAGACTGTATATAGGGGATGGTGCTCACTCCAGCTCCAGATTGTGTATAGGGGACGGTGCTCACTCCAGCCCCAAACTGTGTATAGGGTACGGTGCTCGCTCCAGCCCCAGACTGTGTATTGGGGACGATGCTCACTCCAGCCCCAGACTGTGTATAGGGGACGGTGCTCACTCCAGCTCCAGACTGTGTATAGGGGACGGTGCTCACTCCAGACCCAGACTGTGCATATGGGACGGTGCTCACTCGAGCCCCAGTCTGTGTATAGGGGACGGTGCTCACTCCAGACTGTGTATAGGGGACGATGCTCACTCCAGCCCCAGACTGTGTATAGGGGAAGGTGCTCACACCAGCTCCAGACTGTGTATACGGGACGGTGCTCACTCCAGCCCCAGACTGTGTAATGGGGACGGTGCTCACTCCAGATCCAGACTGTGTATAGGGGACGGTGCTCACTCCAGCCCCAGACTGTGTATAGGGGACGGTGCTCACCCCAGCCCCAGACTGCGTATAGGGGACGGTGCTCACTCCAGCTCCAGACTGTGTATAGGGGACGGTGCTCACTCCAGACAGTGTATAGGGGACGGTGCTCACTCCAGTCCCAGACTGTGTATAGGGGACGCTGCTCACTCCAGCCGCTGACTGTGTCTAGGGGACGGTGCTCACTCCAGCTCCAGACTGTGTATAGGGGACGGTGCTCAATCCAGCCCCAGACTGTGTATAGGGGACGGTGCTCACTCCAGCCACAGACTGTGTATAGGGGACGGTGCTCACTCCAGACTGTGTATAGGGGACGGTGCTCACTCCAGCCCCAGACTGTGTATAGGGGACGGTGCTCACTCCAGACTGTGTACAGGGGACGGTGCTCACTCCAGCCCCAGACTGTGTATCGGGGATGGTGCTCACTCCAGCTCCAGACTGTGTATAGGGGACAGTGCTCACTCCAGTCCCAGACTGTGTATAGGGGATGGTGCTCACTCCAGCCCCAGACTGTATATTGGGGACGGTGATCACTCCAGCCCCAGACTGTGTATTGGGGACGGTGCTCACTCCAGCCCCAGACTGTGTATAGGGGACGGTGCTCACTCCAGACTGTGTATAGGGGACGGTGCTCACTCCAGACTGTGTATAGGGGACGGTACTCACTCCAGACTGTGTATAGTGGACGGTGCTCACTCCAGCCCCAGACTGTGTATAGGGGACGGTGCTCACTCCAGACCCAGACTGTGTATAGGGGACGGTGCTCACTCCAGCCCCAGACTGTATATAGGGGACAGTGCTCACTCCAGACCCAGACTGTGTATAGGGGACGGTGCTCACTCCAGCCCCAGACTGTGTATAGGGGACAGTGCTCATTCCAGCCCCAGACTGTGTATCGGGCACGGTGCTCACTCCAGCCCCAGACTGTGTATAGTGGACGGTGCTCACTCCAGACTGTGTATAGGGGACGGTGCTCACTCCAGCCACAGACTGTGTATAGGGGACGGTGCTCACTCCAGACTGTGTATAGGGGACGGTGCTCACTCCAGCCCCAGACTGTGTATAGGGGACGGTGCTCACTCCAGACTGTGTATAGGGGACGGTGCTCACTCCAGCCCCAGACTGTGTATCGGGGATGGTGCTCACTCCAGCCCCAGACTGTGTATAGGGGACAGTGCTCACTCCAGTCCCAGACTGTGTATAGGGGATGGTGCTCACTCCAGCCCCAGACTGTATATTGGGGACGGTGCTCACTCCAGCCCCAGACTGTGCATAGGGGACGGTGCTCACTCCAGCCCCAGACTGTGTATAGGGGACGGTGCTCACTCCAGACTGTGTATAGGGGACGGTGCTCACTCCAGACTGTGTATAGGGGACGGTACTCACTCCAGACTGTGTGTAGTGGACGTTGCTCACTCCAGCCCCAGACTGTGTATAGGGGACGGTGCTCACTCCAGACCCAGACTGTGTATAGGGGACGGTGCTCACTCCAGCCCCAGACTGTATATAGGGGACAGTGCTCACTCCAGACCCAGACTGTGTATAGGGGACGGTGCTCACTCCAGCCCCAGACTGTGTATAGGGGACAGTGCTCATTCCAGCCCCAGACTGTGTATAGGGCACGGTGCTCACTCCAGCCCCAGACTGTGTATAGTGGACGGTGCTCACTCCAGACTGTGTATAGGGGACGGTGCTCAGTCCAGCTCCAGATTGTGTATAGGGGACGATGCTCACTCCAGCCCCAGACTGTGTATAGGGGACGGTGCTCACTCCAGCCCCAGACTTTGTATTGGGGACGGTGCTCACTCCAGCTCCATACTGTGTATAGGGGAAGGTGCTCACTCCAGCTCCACACTGTGTATAGGGGACAGTGCTCACTCCAGACTGTGTATAGGGGACGGTGCTCACTCCAGCCCCAGACTGTGTATAGGGGACGGTGCTCACTCCAGCCCCAGACTGTGTTTCGGGGACGGTGCTCACTCCAGACCCAGACTGTGTATAGGGGACGGTGCTCACTCGATCCCCAGACTGTGTATAGGGGACGGTGCTCACTCCAGACTGTGTATAGGGGATGGTGCTCACTCCAGCCCCAGACTGTGTATAGGGGACGGTGCTCACTCCAGCCCCAGACTGTGTATAGGGGACGGTGCTCACACCAGCCCCAGACTGTGTATAGGGGACGGTGCTCACTCCAGCCTCAGACTCTGTATAGGGGACGGTGCTCACTCCAGCCCCAGACTGTGTATAGGGGACGGTGCTCACTCCAGCCCCAGACTGTGTATAGGGGACGGTGCTCACTCCAGCCCCAGACTGTGTATAGGGGACAGTGCTCATTCCAGCCCCAGACTGTGTATAGGGCACGGTGCTCACTCCAGCCCCAGACTGTGTATAGTGGACGGTGCTCACTCCAGACTGTGTATAGGGGACGGTGCTCACTCCAGTTCCAGATTGTGTATAGGGGACGATGCTCACTCCAGCCCCAGACTGTGTATAGGGGACGGTGCTCACTCCAGCCCCAGACTTTGTATAGGGGACGGTGCTCACTCCAGCTCCATACTGTGTATAGGGGAAGGTGCTCACTCCAGCTCCACACTGTGTATAGGGGACAGTGCTCACTCCAGACTGTGTATAGGGGACGGTGCTCACTCCAGCCCCAGACTGTGTATAGGGGACGGTGCTCACTCCAGCCTCAGACTATGTTTCGGGGACGGTGCTCACTCCAGACCCAGACTGTGTATACGGGACGGTGCTCACTCGATCCCCTGACTGTGTATAGGGGACGGTGCTCAGTCCAGACTGTGTATAGGGGACGGTGCTCACTCCAGCCCCAGACTGTGTATGGGGGACGCTGCTCACTCCAGCCCCAGACTGTGTATAGGGGACGGTGCTCACTCCAGCCCCAGACTGTGTATAGGGGACGGTGCTCACTCCAGCCTCAGACTCTTTATAGGGGACGGTGCTCACTCCAGTCCCAGACTGTGTGATGGGGACGGTGCTCACTCCAGCCCCAGACTGTGTATAGGGGACGGTGCTCACTCCAGCCCCAGACTGTGTATAGGGGACGGTGCTCACGCCATCCCCAGACTGTGTATAGGGGACGGTGCTCACTCCAGCCCCAGACTGTGTATTGGGGACGGTGCTCACTCCAGCCCCAGACTGTCTATAGGGGACGGTGCTCACTCCAGCCCCAGACTGTGTATAGGGGACGGTGCTCATGCCAGCCCCAGGCTGGGTATAGGGGACGGTGCTCACTCCAGCCCCAGACTGTGTATAGGGGACGGTGCTCACTCCAGACTGTGTATAGGGGACGGTGCTCACTCGAGCTCCAGGCTGTGTATAGGGGATGGTGCTCACTCCAGCTCCAGACTGTGTATAGGGGACGGTGCTCACTGCAGCCCCAGACTGTGTATAGGGGGCGGTGCTCACTCCAGCTCCAGTCTGTGTATAGGGGACGGTGCTCACTCCAGCCCCAGATGGTGTATAGGGGACGGTGCTCACTCCAGTCCCAGACTGTGTATAGGCGACGGTGCTCACTCCAGCCCCAGACTGTGTACAGGGGACGGTGCTCACTCCAGCTCCAGACTGTGTATAGGGGACGGTGCTCACTCCAGCTCCAGACTGTGTATAGGGGACGGTGCTCACTCCAGACTGTGTATAGGGGACGATGCTCACTCCAGCCCCAGACTGTGTATAGGGGAAGGTGCTCACACCAGCTCCAGACTGTGTATACGGGACGGTGCTCACTCCAGCCCCAGACTGTGTATAGGGGACGGTGCTCACTCCAGCCCCAGACTGTGTATAGGGGACGGTGCTCACGCCAGCCCCAGACTGTGTATAGGGGACGGTGCTCACTCCAGACTGTGTATAGGGGACGGTGCTCACTCCAGACTGTGTATAGGGGACGGTACTCACTCCAGACTGTGTATCGTGGACGGTGCTCACTCCAGCCCCAGACTGTGTATAGGGGACGGTGCTCACTCCAGCCCCAGACTGTGTATAGGGGATGGTGCTCACACCAGCTCCAGACTGTGTATACGGGACGGTGCTCACTCCAGCCCCAGACTGTGTATAGGGGACGGTGCTCACTCCAGACTGTGTATAGGGGACGTTGCTCACTCCAGCCCCAGACTGTGTACAGCGGATGGTGCTCACTCCAGCCCCAGACTGTGTATAGGGGACGGTGCTCACTCCAGCCCCAGACTGTGTATTGGGGACGGTGCTCACTCCAGCCTCAGACTCTGTATAGGGGACGGTGCTCACTCCAGCCCCAGACTGTGTATAGGGGACGGTGCTCACTCCAGCCCCAGACTGTGTATAGGGGACGGTGCTCAAACCAGCCCCAGACTGTGTATAGGGGACGGTGCTCACTCCAGCCCCAGACTGTGTATAGGGGATGGTGCTCACTCCAGCCCCAGACTGTGTATAGGGGACAGTGCTCATGCCAGCCCCAGACTGTGAATCGGGGATGGTGCTCACTCCAGCCCCAGACTGTGTATTGGGGACGGTGCTCACTCCAGCCCCAGACTGTGTATTGGGGACGGTGCTCACTCCAGACTGTGTATAGGGGACGGTGCTCACTCCAGAGTGTGTATAGGGGATGGTACTCACTCCAGACTGTGTATCGTGGACGGTGCTCACTCCAGCCCCAGACTGTGTATAGGGGACGGTGCTCACTCCAGCCCCAGACTGTGTATAGGGGACGGTGCTCACACCAGCTCCAGACTGTGTATACGGGACGGTGCTCACTCCAGCCCCAGACTCTGTATAGGGGACGGAGCTCACTCCAGACTGTGTATAGGGGACGGTGCTCACTCCAGCCCCAGACTGTGTATAGGGGACGGTGCTCACTCCAGCCCCAGACTGTGTATAGGGGACGGTGCTCACTCCAGCCCCAGACTGTGTATAGGGGACGGGGCTCACTCCAGCCTCAGACTCTGTATAGGGGACGGTGCTCACTCCAGCCCCAGACTGTGTATAGGGGACGGTGCTCACTCCAGCCCCAGACTGTGTATAGGGGACGGTGCTCACTCCAGCCCCAGACTGTGTATAGGGGACGGTGCTCACGCCAGCCCCAGACTGTGTATAGGGGACGGTGCTCACTCCAGCCCCAGACTGTGTCTCGGGGACTGTGCTCACTCCAGCCCCAGACTGTGTATAGGGGACGGTGCTCATGCCAGCCCCAGACTGTGTATAGGGGACGGTGCTCACTCCAGCCCCAGACTGTGTATAGGGGACGGTGCTCACTCCAGACTGTGTAGAGGGGACGGTGCTTACTCGAGCTCCAGGCTGTGTATAGGGGATGGTGCTCACTCCAGCTCCAGACTGTGTATAGCGGACTGTGCTCACTCCAGCCCCAGACTGTGTATAGGGGACGGTGCTGAATCCAGACTGTGTATAGGGGACGGTACTCACTCCAGACTGTGTATCGTGGATGGTGCTCACTCCAGCCCCAGACTGTGTATAGGGGACGGTGCTCACTCCAGCCCCAGACGGTGTATAGGGGACGGTGCTCACACCAGCTCCAGACTGTGTATACGGGACGGTGCTCACTCCAGCCCCAGACTGTGTATAGGGGACGGTGCTCACTCCAGACTGTGTATAGGGGACGGTGCTCACTCCAGCCCCAGACTGTGTATAGGGGACGGTGCTCACTCCAGCCTCAGACTCTGTATAGGGGACGGTGCTCACTCCAGCCCCAGACTGTGTATAGGGGACGGTGCTCACTCCAGCCCCAGACTGTGTATAGGGGACGGTGCTCACTCCAGCCCCAGACTGTGTATAGGGGACGGTGCTCACGCCAGCCCCAGACTGTGTATAGGGGACGGTGCTCACTCCAGCCCCAGATTGTGTATAGGGGATGGTGCTCACTCCAGCCCCAGACTGTGTATAGGGGACGGTGCCCGTGCCAGCCCCAGACTGTGTATCGGGGATGGTGCTCACTCCAGCCCCAGACTGTGTATAGGGGACAATTCTCACTCCAGTCCCAGACTGTGTATAGGGGATGTTGCTCACTCCAGCCCCAGACTGTATATTGGGGACGGTGCTCACTCCAGCCCCAGACTGTGTATAGGGGACGGTGCTCACTCCAGCCCCAGACTGTGTATTGGGGACTGTGCTCACTCCAGACTGTGTATAGGGGACGGTGCACACTCCAGACTGTGTATAGGGGACGGTACTCACTCCAGACTGTGTATCGTGGACGGTGCTCACTCCAGCCCCAGACTGTGTATAGGGGACGGTGCTCACTCCAGCCCCAGACTGTGTATAGGGGACGGTGCTCACACCAGCTCCAGACTGTGTATACGGGACGGTGCTCACTCCAGCCCCAGACTGTGTATAGGGGACGGTGCTCACTCCAGACTGTGTATAGGGGACGGTGCTCACTCCAGCCCCAGACTGTGTATAGGGGACAGTGCTCACTCCAGCCCCAGACTGTGTATTGGGGACGGTGCTCACTCCAGCCCCAGACTGTGTATAGGGGACGGTGCTCACTCCAGCCTCAGACTCTCTATAGGGGACGGTGCTCACTCCAGCCCCAGACTGTGTATAGGGGACGGTGCTCACTCCAGCCCCAGACTGTGTATAGGGGACGGTGCTCACTCCAGCCCCAGACTGTGTATAGGGGACGGTGCTCACGCCAGCCCCAGACTGTGTATAGGGGACGGTGCTCACTCCAGCCCCAGACTGTGTATAGGGGACGGTGCTCACTCCAGCCCCAGACTGTGTATAGGGGACGGTGCTCATGCCAGCCCCAGACTGTGTATAGGGGACAGTGCTCACTCCAGCCCCAGACTGTGTATAGGGTACGGTGCTCACTCCAGACTGTGTATAGGGGACGGTGCTTACTCGAGCTCCAGGCTGTGTATAGGGGATGGTGCTCACTCCACCTCCAGACTGTGTATAGGGGACGGTGCTCACTCCAGCCGCAGACTGTGTATAGGGGGCGGTGCTCACTCCAGCTCCAGACTGTGTATAGGGGATGGTGCTCACTCCAGCCCCAGACTGTGTATAGGGGACGGTGCTCACTCCAGTCCCAGACTGTGTATAGGGGACGGTGCTCATTCCAGCCCCAGACTGTGTATAGGGGACGGTGCTCTCTCCAGCTCCAGACTGTGTATAGGGGACGGTGCTCACTCCAGCTCCAGAGTCTGGAAAGGGGACAGTGCTCACTCCAGCTCCAGACTGAGTATAGGGGACGGTGCTCACTCCAGACTGTGTATAGGGGACTGTGCTCACTCCAGCCCCAGACTGTGTATAGGGGACGGTGCTCACTCCAGCCCCAGACTGTGTATAGGGGATGGTGCTCAATCCAGCCCCAGACTGTGTATAGGGGACGGTGCTCACTCCAGATCCAGACTGTGTATAGGGGACGGTGCTCACTCCAGCTCCAGACTGTGTATAGGGGACGGTGCTCACTCCAGCCCCAGACTGTGTATAGGGGACGGTGCTCACTCTTGCTCCAGACTGTGTATACTGGACCGTGCTCACTCCAGCCCCAGACTGTGTAAAGGGGACGGTGCTCACTCCAGCCCCAGACTGTGTATCGGGGACGGTGCTCACTCCAGGTCCAGACTGTGTATAGGGGACGGTGCTCACTCCAGACTGTGTATAGGGGACGGTGCTCACTCCAGTCCCAGACTGTGTATAGGGGACTCTGCTCACTCCAGCCCCAGACTGTGTATAGGGGACGGTGCTCACTCCAGCTCCAGACTGTGTATAGTGGACGGTGCTCACTCCAGCCCCAGACTGTGTATAGGGGACGGTGCTCACTCCAGCCCCAGACAGTGTATAAGGGACGGTGCTCACTCCAGCCCCAGACTGTATATAGGGGACGGTGCTCACTCCAGCCCCAGACTGTGTATAGGCGACAGTGCTCACTCCAGCCCCAGACTGTGTATAGGGGCCGGTGCTCACTCCAGCCCCAGACTGTATATAGGGGATGGTGCTCACTCCAGCTCCAGATTGTGTATAGGGGACGGTGCTCACTCCAGCCCCAAACTGTGTATAGGGTACGGTGCTCACACCAGCTCCAGACTGTGTATACGGGACGGTGCTCACTCCAGCCCCAGACTGTGTATAGGGGACGGTGCTCACTCCAGCCCCAGACTGTGTATAGGGGACGTTGCTCACGCCAGCCCCAGACTGTGTATTGGGGACGGTGCTCACTCCAGCCCCAGACTGTGTATAGGGGACGGTGCTCACTCCAGCCCCAGACTGTGTATAGGGGACGGTGCTCACTCCAGCCCCAGACTGTGTCTAGGGGACGGTGCTCACTCCAGACTGTGTATAGGGGATGGTGCTTACTCGCGCTCCAGGCTGTGTATAGGGGATGGTGCTCACTCCAGCTCCAGACTGTGTATAGGGGACGGTGCTCACTCCAGCCCCAGACTGTGTATAGGGGGCGGTGCTCACTCCAGCTCCAGACTGTGTATAGGGGATGGTGCTCACTCCAGCCCCAGACTGTGTATAGGGGACGGTGCTCACTCCAGTCCCAGACTGTGTTATAGGGGACGGTGCTCACTCCAGCCCCAGACTGTCTATAGGGGACGGTGCTCTCTCCAGCTCCAGACTGTGTATAGGGGACGGTGCTCACTCCAGCCCCAGAGTCTGTATAGGGGACGGTGCTCACTCCAGCTCCAGACTGAGTATAGGGGACAGTGCTCACTCCAGACTGTGTATAGGGGACTGTGCTCACTCCAGCCCCAGACTGTCTATAGGGGACGGTGCTCACTCCAGCCCCAGACTGTGTATAGGGGATGGTGCTCACTCCAGCCCCAGACTGTGTATAGGGGACGGTGCTCACTCCAGATCCAGACTGTTTATAGGGACGGTGCTCACTCCAGCTCCAGACTGTGTATAGGGGACGGTGCTCACTCCAGCCCCAGACTGTGTATAGGGGACGGTGCTCACTCTTGCTCCAGACTGTGTATACTGGACGGTGCTCACTCCAGCCCCAGACTGTGTAAAGGGGACGGTGCTCACTCCAGCCCAGACTGTGTATCGAGGACGGTGCTCACTCCAGCTCCAGACTGTGTATAGGGGACGGTGCTCACTCCAGACTGTGTATAGGGGACGGTGCTCACTCCAGTCCCAGACTGTGTATAGGGGACGCTGCTCACTCCAGCCCCAGACTGTGTATAGGGGACGGTGCTCACTCCAGCTCCAGACTGTGTATAGCGCACGGTGCTCACTCCAGCCCCAGACTGTGTATAGTGGACGGTGCTCACTCCAGACTGTGTTTAGGGGACGGTGCTCACTCCAGCTCCAGATTGTGTATAGGGGACGATGCTCACTCCAGCCCCAGACTGTGTATAGGGGACGGTGCTCACTCCAGCCCCAGACTGTGTATTGGGGACGGTGCTCACTCCAGCCCCAGACTTTGTATAGGGGACGGTGCTCACTCCAGCTCCATACTGTGTATAGGGGAAGGTGCTCACTCCAGCTCCACACTGTGTATAGGGGACGGTGCTCACTCCAGCCCCAGACTGTGTATAGGGGACGGTGCTCACTCCAGCCCCAGACTGTGTTTCGGGGACGGTGCTCACTCCAGACCCAGACTGTGTATAGGGGACGGTGCTCACTCGATCCCCAGACTGTGTATAGGGGACGGTGCTCACTCCAGACTGTGTATAGGGGACGGTGCTCACTCCAGCCCCAGACTGTGTATAGGGACGGTGCTCACTCCAGCCCCAGACTGTGTATAGGGGACGGTGCTCACTCCAGCCCCAGACTGTGTATAGGGGACGGTGCTCACTCCAGCCTCAGACTCTGTATAGGGGACGGTGCTCACTCCAGCCCCAGACTGTGTATAGGGGACGGTGCTCACTCCAGCCCCAGACTGTGTATAGGGGACGGTGCTCACTCCAGCCCCAGACTGTGTATAGGGGACGGTGCTCACGCCAGCCCCAGACTGTGTATAGGGACGGTGCTCACTCCAGCCCCAGACTGTGTATTGGGACGGTGCTCACTCCAGCCCCAGACTGTCTATAGGGGACGGTGCTCACTCCAGCCCCAGACTGTGTATAGGGGACGGTGCTCATGCCAGCCCCAGACTGGGTATAGGGGACGGTGCTCACTCCAGCCCAGACTGTGTATAGGGGACGGTGCTCACTCCAGACTGTGTATAGGGGACGGTGCTCACTCGAGCTCCAGGCTGTGTATAGGGGATGGTGCTCACTCCAGCTCCAGACTGTGTATAGGGATGGTGCTCACTGCAGCCCCAGACTGTGTATAGGGGGCGGTGCTCACTCCAGCTCCAGACTGTGTATAGGGGACGGTGCTCACTCCAGCCCCAGACGGTGTATAGGGGACGGTGCTCACTCCAGTCCCAGACTGTGTATAGGGGACGGTGCTCACTCCAGCCCCAGACTGTGTATAGGGGACGGTGCTCACTCCAGCTCCAGACTGTGTATAGGGGACGGTGCTCACTCCAGACTGTTTATAGGGGACGGTGCTCACTCCAGCCCCAGACTGTGTATCGGGGACGTTGCTCACTCCAGCCCCAGACTTTGTATAGGGGATGGTGCTCACTCCAGCCCCAGACTGTGTATAGGGGACGTTGCTCACTCCAGATCCAGACTGTGTATAGGGGACGGAGCTCACTCCAGCTCCAGACTGTGTATAGGGGACGGTGCTCACTCCAGCTCCAGACTGTGTATAGTGGATGGTGCTCACTCCAGCCCCAGACTGTGTATAGGGGACGGTGCTCACTCCAGCCCCAGACTGTGTATAGGGGACGGTGCTCACTCCAGCCCCAGACTGTGTATAGGGGACGGTGCTCACTCCAGACTGTGTATAGGGGACGGTGCTCACTCCAGCCCAGACTGTGTATAGGGGACCGTGCTCACTCTAGCCCCAGATTATGTGTAGGGGACGGTGCTCACTCCAGCCCCAGACTGTGTATAGGGGACGGTGCTCACTCCAGACTGTGTATAGGGGACGGTGCTCACTCCAGCCCCAGACTGTGTATAGGGGACGGTGCTCACATCCAGCCCCAGACTATGTATAGGGGACGGTGCTCACTCCAGCCCAAGACTGTTTATAGGGGACGGTGCTCACTCCATCTCCAGACTTTGTATAGGGGACGGTGCTCACTCCATCTCCAGACTTTGTATTGGGGACGGTGCTCACTCCAGCTCCAGACTGTGTATAGGGACAATGTGCAATCCTGCCCGAGTTTCTCGCACATCACAAGGTAAGAGAAGAGGAAGGACACTGGTCACAGACTGCAGCTTCTGGCACTTCCGCCGCCAGTAACTGCCACAAACCCAACATTGAGAGGCCTGTTAACCCATCGGTGCCCACTCGTGTTTACACTGAGATGGAGTCTAGACAGAGAGAGGACGAATCTAGAGAGAGAGAAGGGGTCTAGAGACAAATAAATGGTGTCTAGACGGAGGGAGGTGTCGTAGACAGAGGGAAGGGCTACCTAGACAAAGAAAGGGAGTCTAGACTGAGAGGGGGGTCTGTACTGAGAGACAGAAAGAGTTGCATTTCTACCCGCCTTTCATGACCTCAGAACGTCCCAAAGCGCTTTACAGCCAATGAAGTACTTTCTGAGGTGTCGTCACTGTTATAATGTAGGAAACGCGGCAGCCAATTTGCACACAGCAAGCTCCCACAAACAGCAATGTGATAATAACCAGATCATCTGTTTAACGATGTTGATTGAGGGATAAATATCGGGAAGAACTTCCCTGCTCTTCCTCCTATTCTGGCCGTGGGATCATTTGCGTCCACTTGAGAGAGCAGGCGGGGTTTAACATCTCATCTGAAAGATGGCACCTCCGACAGTGCAGCAATCCCCCAGTACTGCCCCTCCGACAGTGCAGCGCTCCCACAGTACTGACCCTCCAACAGTGCAGCGCTCCCTCAGTACTGTCCCCCCGACAGTGCAGCGCTCCCTCAGTACTGCCCCTCCGACAGTGCAGCGCTCCCACAGTACTGACCCCCCGACAGTGCAGCGCTCCCTCAGTACTGCCCCTCCGACAGTGCAGCGCTCCCTCAGTACTGTCCCCCCGACAGTGCAGCGCTCCCTCAGTACTGCCCCTCCGACAGTGCAGCGCTCCCTCAGTACTGCCCCTCCGACAGTGCAGCGCTCCCTCAGTACTGTCCCTCCAACAGTGCAGCGCTCCCTCAGTACTGCCCCTCCGACAGTGCAGCGCTCCCTCAGTACTGTCCCCCCGACAGTGCAGCGCTCCCTCAGTACTGCCCCTCTGACAGTGCAGCGCTCCCTCAGTACTGCCCCTCCGACAGTGCAGCGCTCCCTCAGTACTGCCCCTCCGACAGTGCAGCGCTCCCTCAGTACTGTCCCTCCAACAGTGCAGCGCTCCCTCAGTACTGTCCCTCCAACACTGAAGCACTCACAGTGCAACCGGGGAGCATCGGCCTGAATTATGGTTCTCGAGTGTCTGGAGTGTGTGGGGCTCGAACCCACAACGTTCTGCTTCAGAGACTGAGCCCAAGCTAACAGCTCCCCATCCCCACTCACCCCTCCTCCTCCCTCTCCCCACCCCTCCCTCTTCCCTCCCTCCCTCTCCCCCTCCCTCTATCCCTCCTTCCCTCTCCCCACCCCTCCCTCTCCCCTCCCCCTCTCCCTCCCTCTTCCCCTCCCCCTTCCTCTCCCTCTCCCTCTCCCCCTCCCCCTCCCTCTCCCTCTCCCTCTCCCTTCCCCCCATCCTTTCCCCTCCCCTCCCTCTCCCCTCCCCTCTCCCCCTCCCCTCCCCTCCCCCTCCCACTCACCTCCCCCTCCCTCTCCCCTCCCTCTCCCCTCCCCCTCCCACTCCCCTCCCCCTCCCTCTCCCTCTCCCTCTCCCCCTCCCCTCCTTCTCCCTCTCCCTTCCCCCCATCCTTTCCCCTCCCCTCCCTCTCCCCTCTCCTCCCTCTCCCACCCCCTCCCTCTTCCCTCCCTCCCTCCCCTTCCCTCTCCCCCTCCCCTCCCCTCCCCCTCCCACTCCCCTCCCCCTCCCTCTCCCTCTCCCTTCCCCTGCCCTCACCCCTCCCTTTCCCTTCCCTCTCCCTCTCCTTCTCCCTCTCCCACAAACTTCTCCCACTCTCTTCCCGCCGCCCTCTACCCTCCCCTTCCTCTCCCTTCCCCCCGCCCTCTCCCCTCCCCTCCCCTCCTCTCACCTCTCCCCTCTGTTGAATCCATGATTCTTAAAGCCTGATGTTTTCCAATAACTAGACGGAGGCTGTAAATTAACAATCAACAGGTGTTTACTGGAGGAGGGTAGTCTAAAAACTACAGTACAGAGGCATGCTCAAGGCTTATATACAGGTGTGGTCACTGCCGGTACTACAGTGTACAGGAGCTGTAAAAGTAGTTCTCTCTTAAAGGTACATACACTACAATTCCTCCCCTTTTAGATTAACAGTACCCATAACATTCAAATAACAGTTAACACTTTAACATGCACATTAAACTGAAATAGTCCATTTATAGATTCAGTCTTTGGGGCGGCTTCCTGATCCTTTCTGGATAGCGTCTTTCCTGAGGTTCTTGCTCTTGGTGCGGAGGCGATTCTGGCCCCCTTTCGTCGGTTAGTTCATCGGTTTCTGCTGCTACTGATTCTGAGGTAGATGCTACCGGTATGTCGGGTTCATCCCCAGGTACGCGAGACATGGGGTTGACTCGTTCCTGTGACGCTAGGATCTGGTCGACGTGGCATCTCACAATGTTCTCCCCGACATCCACTGTGTACATTGATGGCCCCTGCCGTGTGCATATCGTTCCTGGTTGCCCTGTTCGGTAGTCGCGGGCCAAGACTGGTTGTCCGACATTGAAGCTCTTTGTCGGCTTCTCATTGATGTGCTGGAATTGCTTATCCTCAACATTTTTTCGCACATTTGGTCTGAGCAAATCCAGACGAGATCTCAACCTTCGGTTAAAGAACATCATGGCCGGGGTCTGGTTGGTAACTGCATGTGTCGCATTTCTGTAGGCTAACAGGAATTGTCCACCTTATGCTGTAGTGGAATTTCATCATCGCACATGGCCCTTATCGCCTTTTTAAAGGTTTGTACGAACCTCTCAGCCAATCCATTTGTGGCTGGATGATACGGGGCAGATGTGTAATGCCTTACCCATTCCTTCTCATAAATTTCCGAAACTCTTCGGACACAAACTGTGGTCCGTTATCAGAGCAGATCTGCTCTGGCAAGCCGTTCCTGGCAAATATGGTCCGTAGGACTGCAATCGTTTTCTCTGTAGTGGTTGAGGACATTTTGATCACCTCAGGCCATTTTGAGTGCGCATCCACTGCTATTAAGAACATTGAGTCCATGAATGGACCAGCAAAATCAATATGCACCCGTTGCCATGGAGAGGAGGGCCACTCCCATGGGTGTAGAGGGGCATGTGGTGGTGCATTTTGGACCTTCTGGCACCTGAGCAGCTCTTTGTTAGGTCCTCGATTTGTTGATCGATCCCCAGCCACCACACATAAGCCCTAGCAAGGCTTTTCATTTTCACCCCTCCCAGATGGCCTTCGTGAAGCTCATTGAGCACTCTCTCCCTTAACTTGGGTGGAATTACCACTCGGGATCCACACATCACTGTCCCCTGGCATACTGACAGCTGTTCTCTTCTGGATGAGAATGCTGGCAACAGTGAGTCGCCATGTGTTGGCCATCCCTTCACCGTCAAATCATATACCCGAGACAGTGTCGGATCATTGCGGGTCTCCTTCTCTATATCCGCGTTAGTTACTGGCAATTGTTCAATTATCGATGAATAAAATATTTCGATAGGGTCCACTGCTGGTGCTTCCTCCACAGTAGGCAGTGGCAGGCGTGATAGCCCATCAGCGTTTCCATGCTGTTTCGTGCCCTTATACTCTATTTCATATTGGTTCGCCCCTAGAAAAAGGGACCATCTTTGTAGCCATTGTGCAGTCATCACCGGAACGCCCTTCTTTGGATTAAAGATGGAGACAGTGGTTGGTGGTCAGTCAGCAAGGTGAACTTCTGCCCATGCAGATAGTGGTTGAATTGTTTTACTCCCCATACTAGGCTGAGGGCCTCCCTGTTGATCTGGGCGTAGTTGCGCTCGGCTGAGGTTAGTGACCGAGACGCAAAGGCTACTGGCCTCTCCAACCCGTCTGGGAATTTGTGCGACAGCACCGCTCCAATACCATAGGGTGATGCATCACATGCCAACCGAATTGGTAGTGCTGGGTTGAAATGGGCCAACACCTCTTTTGATGTGATCAATTCTTTGCACTTCTGAAAGCTCGTTTACATTCGTCATTCCACTTCCATGGTACCCCCGTTTGCAGTAGGGTGTCCAGTGGGTGTAATACTGTAGACAAATTTGGTAAGGACTTATGGTAATAGTTCACCAGCCCGAGGAACGACCTCAGTTGTGACACATTTTCGGTGCTGGAGCCTTGATGACTGCCTCAATCTTTTCAGGGGACTTATGTAACCCCTCTTCATCAATAACGTGACCACAATACGAGATCTGCTTCTGGAAAAACTCGCACTTGTGGCGATTAGCTCGTAGCCCATATTCCTTTAATTTAGTGAGCACCTTCTCCAGGTTGGCGAGGTGATCACTGTCATTTTCGCCCGTGACCAGGATGTCGTCCAAATAACACTGGGTCCCTGGAATCCCTTGCAGGACTTGATCCATTGCCCTTTGCCAAATAGCCGGAGCCGATGCTACCCCGAACACCAGCCGTTGTATTGGTAGAGACCTTTATGAGTGTTGATCGTGAGGTATTGTTTTGAGGCTTCTTCTACCTCCATTTGTAGGTACGCCTGGGCCAGATCAATTTTGGTGAAACATTTACCTCCAGATAGCGAGGCGAAAATATCCTCAATCCGTGGAAGTGGATATTGTACCGTGTGAAGGACTGGGTCACTGTCACCTTAAAATCCCCACAGATGCAGACCTTCTTTGTTCCCCAGGCGTATTACTCAACGACCTCTTCATTACAGGAACGATGGGTGTAGCCCACTCGCTCCAGTCTACTTTGGACAGTACTCCTGAACGTTCCAACCCTTCCAGCTCTGCTTCGACTTTGGGCTTGCATTTTCCTCTATTTTAATCATCGCTGTTATGCCTTTTAGTGTTCTGAGTCCCTCCTGGAACACTTCTTGTGCATCAGTTAGCATTTTTGACAGTCGTCCAGGTGTGATGTCATCATCCTTTTTGGCCTCAACCTTCAATGCCTGTATGGAATGCCAATCTAATTGTATCTTCCGGATCCATTCACGTCCTAGTATTGGTGGTCCTCCATCTGGCAATACATATAGGTCCATTTTGGGTATTTCCTGGCCTTTGTATATCACGTTCACCCTTATATTTCCTTTGGGGTAGACTTTTTGCCCCGTGTACGTCTTCAAGACAATCTCTGTAGCTTTCAAGGGTATTTGTGAAAATAGCCGCTTGTCGTCCCTTTGGTTTATGACTGTTAGGGCTGATCCTGTGTCCAATTCCATTTTCACTTGGACTCCGTCTATCTTGAGCGTGACCCAGATAGTCTGGTGATCCTCCATTTTGATTACCTTATGTAGTTTCAGACAACCCAGCTCCTTGCTTCCGGAGTCTGTATCACTTTTCTGTTCGTCTGAACTACTGTCCATCACCTTATGTACCTTTTTGTACTTCTCCTTTGGAGATTCTTGCTGCTGGTTTCTTCCCTGACCTGCAGACTCTTGCTATGTGCCCTGCTTTTCCACACTGTCTGCACACTTGGTCCTGAACCAACAATCCTTCTGGCCATGTGTTGTTCTGCCGCAGCAAATAACACTTCCCTGCTCCATATGACATTTCATTGGTGCCATATTCTTGCGGTCTCCGTTGTATCTCTGCAGCGCCCGTGCGGCTGCTTCGTGTGATACTGCCATGCTGAAAGCCTTGTCCAGCGTAAGATCCTTTTCTGATAGAAGCTGTTTCTGGTTCCTTCACTTTGAAGCCACACACAAACTTGTCCCTTAACGTATCTGCTAGTCTGATGGGCCTTCAATAACCACAAAACTAGAAGTTATAAACTTAAACAAGTTGGCTTTTAATCACTAAGATCAGAGCTAACATCTCAACACGCCGACTGGTTCACAGGAATGAGTCATACAGATCCTGGGATCTTTATGTAAGAGAAGTCAGGGGCGGAGCCAAGAGCCAAGACCTGGAACCTCCCAGGTTAGTCGGGAAAGAGGAAGTGAAACTATACACAGTGGGGGAGGGTAATATACATGAGTGCAAAACGAATACAGGATCAAGACAAACAGATTTCATTACATAGTCCCAATCCAAACTGGCAGTGTTTCGATAGCTTGCGCAGTTCCGTTAAGTACTCAGCATTACTTTCGTCTTTATGTGGTTCCTTTTGTGGAACTTAAATCTTTCTGCTATCAGCAGCGGTGTGGGGTTTAAGTGGTCCTGTAGGATTTCCACTCTGCTTTCGAAATTCTTATCCACTGGCTTCTCTGGGGTTATTAGGTTTCGCAGTAAGCCATAAGTTTTTGCACCCATGGAATTCAACAAAACCAGTGCTTTCCTAGCATCTGGCACTTCATTCACCTTGCAGTACACCTCAATGCATTCCACATATGTCGCCCAATCTTCGACTTCATTGTCGAACGCAGTGATACTGCACTCTTCGGCATCCCTGGGTGTGATTTAACTGTCTAAAATGGCGTCTCCCGCACTCTCCCTTCTTCTCTGCTGGCACAAAATGGCGTCTCCCGTGCTTTCCTTTCTTCCCGCGCTCGCCCTTCTTCTCCGCTGCGGCTTCTAAAATGGCGTCTCCCGCGCTCTCCCTTCTTCTCCGCGGCTCAATGGCGTCTCCCACACTTCCTTTCTTTCCCCCACGCCGCTGTTCAGACCCTTGAGCCCTGGCTGTGCTCTGCGCGTTCTCCTGTGCGCCTCTCTCGTTGCCGCCGCTCGGTCCTGAACCCGGCTGCTGCTTTACCCTCACTCTCTTTTTGTTTTCCGTAGATGCCGCTCGGTTTTCAACCCCCGGCTGCGCCCTGTGCGCTTCACCCCTCTCTCTTACCCCGTCGACGCTGCTCGGCCTTTTCTGTGCCGTCGTCGGCTCCAGCCGCCGCTGTCCGGGAAGGGTCTGCGCTGTACTTGTTGCCAGTCTGTTGCTGGATCGTTGTGGCTGGAGAACCAAGCCAGCTCTCAACAGCCTCCCCTGCGATGTTCACTCTCTGCGGATGACTGGACGGTTGCTCGTGGTCAACGCCCGTGCTTCTGGCCTTGACTTTCTTCCACCGTCCTCCCGGAGCGAATCCTTGAAAGGAAATGCAGAGTTGCAGGTAGATTCAAATCGACCTCGTCGCCACTGTTGAATCCGTGATTCTTAAAGTATGATGTTTTCCAATAACTAGACGGAGGCTGTAAATGAACAATCAACAGGTGTTTACTGGAGGAGGGTAGTCTAAAGACTAACAGTACAGAGGCATGCTCAAGGCTTACATACAGGTGTGGTCACTGCGGTACTACAGTATACAGGAGCTGTAAAAGTAGTTCTCTCTTAAAGGTACATACACTACACCCTCCCTCTCCCACTCCTTCTCCCTCTCCCTCAAACCTCTCCCTCGCCCTACCCCCTCCCTCTCCCCTCCCTCTCCCTTCCCCCTCCCTCTCCCCTCCCCTCCGTCTCCCCTCCATCTCCCTCTCCCCCCTCCCTCTCCCTCTCCCTCTCCCTCTCACTCTCGCTTTCCCTTCCCCCTCCCTCTCCCCTCCCCCTCCGTCACCCCTCCTGCTCCCACTCCCTTACTCTCCCTCTCCCCCTCCTTCTCCACTGCCCCTCCCTCTCCCCTCCCCCTCCCTCTCCTTTCCCCTCGCCCTCTTCCCATCCCAGTCCCGCTCTCCCCTCCCTCTCCCCTCCCTCTCCCTCTAGCCTCCACCTCCCTCTCCCCTCCCCTCCCCTCCCTCCCTCTTCTCTCACCCTCCCTCTCCCTTCCCCCCGTCCTCTCCCATCCCAGTTCCTCTCCACTCCCCTACCTCTCCCCTCCCTCTCCCTTCCCCCCGCTCTCTCCCATTCCAGTCCCTCTCCCCTCCCCCTACCTCACCCCTCCCCTCCCTTCCGCTGCCTCTCCCCTCCCCTCCCTCTCCCTCCCTCCCTCTCCCCCTCTCCCCTCCCCCTCCCCTCACACTCCTCTCCCTTTCCCCCTCCCTCTCCCCTCCCCCCATCCTCCCCCCCACCCTCCCTCTCCCCTCCCCCCACCCTCCCTCTCCCCTCCCCTCCCTCTCCCCTCCCTCTCCATCTCCCCTCCCTCTCCGTCTCCCCTCCCTCTCCCCTTCCCCTCCCTCTCCCCTCCCCCTCCCTCTCCCTCTCACTCTCCCTCTCCCCTCCCTCTCCCCTTCCCTCCCTCTCCCTTCCCCCGCCCTCTCCCATCCCGGTCCCTCTCCACCTCCCCCACCTCCTCCCCTCCCCTCCCCTCGCCCCTCCCCCTCCCCTCCCCTTCCTCTCCCGCTCCCTTCCCCCACCATCTCCCCTCCCCTCCCTCTCCCCTCCCTCTCCCTCTCCCTTCCCCCTGCCCTCTCCCCTCCCCTCCCTTTCCCCTCCCCTCCCTCTCATCTCTCCACTCCTTCTCCCTCTCCCTCAAACCTCTCCCTCTCCCTCCCTCTCCCTCCCTCTCCCTTCCCCCTCCCTCTCCCTTCCCCTTCCCCCTCCCTCACCCCCTCCCTCACCCCCTCCCAATCCCGCTCCCTGTCCCCCTCCTCTCCCTCTCCCTCCCTCTCCCCTCCCTCTCCCTCTCCCTCTCCCTCTCCCCTCCCTCTCCCCCTCCCCCTCCCTCTCCCTCCCACTCCCCTCCCCTTCCTCTTCCTCTCCCTCTCCCTTCCTCCCTCCCCTCCCTCTCCCCTCCCCCTCCCTCTCCCTTCCCCTGCCCTCTCCCCTCCCCCCCTCTCCCCTCCTTCTCCCCTCCCTCTCCCCTCCCTCTCCCATCCCCCTCCGTCACCCCTCCCCCTCCCACTCCCTTTCTCTCCTTCTCCCCCTCCCTCTCCCCCCTCCCTCTCCCTTCCCCCCGCCCTCTCCTATCCCAGTCCCTCTACCCCATCCCCCTCCCCCTCCATGTAATGATCAGTAACCTGTCATTCTGGAATGGTACACTAGGTGGTGCTGTATGTATATAAGAGTGGGCTACCCACGATGCACTAGGCTACCCAAAAGGCAGCAGTCAAGATGGAGGCCTCTACAGATACTGTACCTAGTCCACATGTGCTCAATAAAGTGTCTAGCAAAAGCTAGCTGTTCTTAATAAAAACGACTAGTTGTTAATGAACATAACATGGTACCAGGATTGGTAAGATCTGCTGAATACTGTGCAACGCGACATGGAGAATTTGAAGCCACCAGAGTGTTTGAAACTCACAGGAAATTTCGACTACAATTGGCAGACGTTTAAACAACAATTTGAACTCTACATTGCTGCCATCGGGTACGGTACAAAGCCAGACGCAAGGAAGATAGCGTTGCTGCTCACGGTTGCAGGCCCACAGGCGATAGAGGTATTTAATACATTTGTATTTAATCCAGAGGAGAACAGAGAAAAATTAGACGACGTGCTAAAGAAGTTTGATACACATTGTTCTCCCAAAAAGAATGAAACCTATGAGATGAACATCTTCCGTTCTCGGACACAGCAGCAAAATGAGACTTTTGATAGCTTTTTGACTGATCTGAAACTGAAAGCACAGACATGTAATTTCTCTGAGCTGAAAGCATCCATGATTCGTGACCAGATTGTGTTTGGTATTCATGATAAAAAAAGTCAGGGAACGTCTGTTGAGAGAAACCGAACTAACATTGGAAATTGCTGTGAAAATATGCCAAGCTAGCGAGCTAGCTCAAAAGCATGCCAAGACTTTCAGTGAAATCAATGATGATGCGATTGCAGTAAGTGCTGCTGTCAGTGCTGTGTCCTACAAGGGGAAGAAACATGGGCAGAACAGAAGTGAAAAGCAATCGGAGGAAGGAATTTTTAATTGTAAATGCTGTGGTTACAAACACCAGTTAAAACAATGTCCAGCGTTTGCAAAAATGTGCACAAAATGTCATGGAAAGAATCACTTTGCCAAACAATGCTTTTCAAAAGTAAAAACTAAGAAAGGGCAACGAGTTAATGTAGTTGAGGACACTGATTTAAGTGAGACATGTTTTGTAGGAATGGTGTCATGTGACAATATCAAAAAGGATACAGAAAATGTGCAGCCCTCAGGAATTAACAATGCTGAACATAAAGTTAATGCAGTAAAAGAGGACAAATGGATGATCCCACTGCAGGTAAATGGAGCATTAGTTACATTGAAACTAGACACTGGGGCAAAAGCAAACTTAATCAGTATGAGTGCCATTAACAATATGAAAGAAAAGCCCAAAATACAGAAAAAGTCAGTACTACTGAAGTACTATAATGGGCAGAAAATAGATAGCTTAGGTGTATGCAGACTTAAAGTGACAGTCAAAGACAAAGTGCATCATCTCATGTTTTCTGTTGTGGCTGAAGGACTTGATTCACTACTGGGTGACAAAGCTTGTGAGGACTTAGAACTGGTCAAGAGAGTCTACCATATAAACTGTGCCATAAGCAGACCAGATGACTCGGTGGATTCTGTAGTGAATAATTTCCAGGATGTGTTCAAAGGATTTGGAGTTCTACCATTCACTTACAAGATCCAGCTAAAGGAGGATGCTCAGCCAGTGGTACATGCTCCACGAAGAGTTCCAGCACCCCTGCGTGACCGGCTCAAGAATGAACTGGACAGAATGACCACACTAGGAGTCATCAGGAAAGTCGAAGAGCCAACAGACTGGGTTAGCTCTATGGTATGTGTAAAGAAAAAGAACAATGATCTAAGAATATGCATGGATCCAAAGGACTTAAATGCAAACATAAAACGTGAACACTACCAGATTCCCAAGCGAGAAGAAATCACCAGTGAAATGTCAGGTGCCAGATACTTTACAAAGCTCGATGCCTCACAAGGATTTTGGCAACTAAAACTGGATGAAGAGAGCACCAAATACTGTACCTTCAACATACCATTTGGCAGGTATTGTTTCCTCAGAATGCTTTTCGGGATAATATCTGCATCTGAAATCTTTCATAGAGCGATGGAACACATAATTGAAGGTCTGGAAGGAGTTCGGGTCTATGTTGATGACATCATCATCTGGGGCTCCACACTGAAAGAACACAATGAGAGACTGACTAAAGTGCTAC
Organism: Somniosus microcephalus; assembly: GCF_052327205.1. Lineage (NCBI taxonomy): Eukaryota > Metazoa > Chordata > Chondrichthyes > Squaliformes > Somniosidae > Somniosus > Somniosus microcephalus. Next base: position 66,446,656 of record NW_028225179.1, on the reverse strand, counting down.
AGAGCATACGCCGGAATGGACTGAAGCTCAACAAAGCCAAGTGTCAGTTTGGCATCCAGGAAGTCACTTTCCTAGGAGATAATCTGTCTGGTAAAGGAATAGAGCCAGATATGGAAAAAGTAACGCCATACTCAAAATGCCCCGACCCACTGACAAAAAAGGAGTGCTACGCATCATGGGGATGATAAACTTCATTGGAAAGTTAATTCCTAACTTGTCAGCCAAGACAGCCTGTCTGCGAGACCTGCTACGTAAAACAAATGAGTTTGCATGGACAGAAAGACATGAACAAGAGTGGATAAACTCAAAACAGTGCTGACAACCACACCTATACTCACCTTCTTTGACCCAACAAAAAGAATCAAAGTGTCAACGGATGCATCAAAAGATGGCCTAGGTGCAGTCTTGCTACAAGCAGAGGGTGAAGATTGGAAGCCTGTTGCCTATGCCTCCAGGTCTATGACTGATTCTCAGTGTCGATACGCCCAGATTGAAAAGGAATGTCTAGGCTTGGTAGTTGGACTAGAAAAGTTTCATGGCTACATATATGGACTTCCCACCTTCACAGTTGAGACAGACCACAGCCCATTGGTTGCCATCATAAAAAAAGAACCTGAATGAGATGTCTCCAAGGATTCAACGACTCATGATGAAGCTGCAAAGATATGACTTTGAACTGATCTGCACACCAGGCAAATACATAGTGTTAGCAGATGCACTATCCCGAGCACCCACAATGAGTCATGTGAGCTCTACTGAGGAAGACATGGATGTTCATGTGAGTATGGTCACTGCTGCGCTGCCCGTGTCAGACACAAAATCAAAGCAAATAGCAGAAGAAACAGTAAAAGATACAGTATTACAAACAGTAATGGAGAACATTCATCATGGTTGGCCAAAAGGTTCCTGTCCAAAATATTTTCACATAAGGTCAGAATTGAGTGTCGCAAGTGGACTATTACTAAAACAGAACAGATAGCCATTCCACAGGCTCTACGTCAAGACATGCTCAAAAGGATTCATGAGGGACACCTCGGAATTGAAAAATGCAAAAGGAGAGCAAGAGACACTGTTTATTGGCCTGCATAAATAAGGATATTGAGAACATGATAGGCAAATGTGAGACATGGCAAGAAACACCAAAGCAAACAAGCAAAGGAACCAATGATAGTAGCTGACATACCAACAGCACCATGGCAAAAGGTTGGTATGGACCTTTTTCATTTAAATGGTAAAGACTATCTAATAGTGATTGACTACTATTCTAACTATCCTGAGATGGCGCTGCTCTCAAGCACCACAGCAAGCAGTTGTCATAATGCATGTGAAATCCATCTTCGCCAGACATGGAATTCCCAGGATTGCCGTTAGCGACAATGGTCCGTGCTTCAACTGTAAGGAGTGGTAACAGTTTGCAGCACATTATGACTTTCAACACATCACATTCCAGTCCTTTGTATGCTCAGTCGAATGGTAAGGCAGAGAAAGGTGTTCAAGTTCTCAAGCAGCTACTGAAGAAAGCGACAGAAGCAAGTCTGATCCTTATCTCGCCCTGCTGAGCTACCGAGCCTCACCTTTAGACTCTGGTTCTTCAACTGCTGAACTCCTAATGGGTCGCAAGTTGCGTACCATGCTACCCTGCTGTGCAAAAGAAAAGCAGAGTAAGGAACTGAGACAGAGACTTCAACTGTTAAAGCTGAAACAGAAATCATACGATGACAAGTCATCCAAAACTCTGAAACATTGACAAGGGATGATGTTGTCAGGATTGAGGATCCAGATGCATGGAACAGGAAAGCTACAGTTCTTGAGGAAGTAGGACCAAGGTCATACACTGTTAGAACTGAGGAAGGACAGATTCTCAGGAGAAACCGCCGTTCCCTCCTAAAAACACAAGAAACTATCGAAGAGCAAATCGATGACAGTGCCGCAACTGAATCTTGTCACTCACCACCAGAACAATCTAACACAAATACACATACAGGCTCTCATGAAAACACATCAGACTTACCTGTGCTGAGAAGATCCACACGTGAAGTAAAAAAGCCTGATAGACTTAATCTTTGAGTACAAAGAAAACTACATTGAAAATGTATTGACTGTTGAAGATGTTTATGTTGTTATTGATTGATACTGATTTTGTTTAACCTCAAAGAAAGGGGGATGTAATGATCAGTAACCTGTCATTCTGGAATGGTACACCAGATGGTGCTGTATGTATATAAGAGTGGGCTACCTATGATGCACTAGGCTACCCACAAGGCAGCAGTCAAGATAGAGGCCTCTACAGATACTGTACCTAGTCCACATGTGCTCAATAAAGTGTCTAGCAAAAGCTAGCTGTTCTTAATAAAAATGACTAGTTATTAATGAACATAACACCTCCCTCTCCCTTCCCCCACCCTCTCCCACCCAGTCTCTCTCCCCTCCCCTCCTTCTCCCCTCCCTCTCCATCTCCCCTCACCACACCCCTTCCCCTCCCTCTCCCCTCCCCCTCCCCTCTCACTCTCCCCTTCCCCTCCCTCTCCCTTCCCCCCGCCCTCATGCCATCCCAGTTCCTCTCCACACTCCCCCCACCCTCCTCCCCTCCCTCCCCCTCCCACTCCCCTCCCCTTCCTCTCCCTTCCTCCCTCCCCTCCCTCTCCCTCTCCCTTCCCCTGCCCTCTCCCCTCCCCCACTCTCCCCTCCCTCTCCCATCCCCCTCCGTCACCCCGCCCCCTCCCACTCCCTTTCTCTCCCCCTCCCCCTCCCTCTCCCCTGCCCCTCCCTCTCCCCTCCCCCTCCCTTCCCCCGCCCTCTCCCATCCCAGTCCCTCTCCCCCTCCTCTCCCTTCCCCCCACCTTCTCCCCTCCCCTCCCTCCCCTCCCTCTCCCCCCTTCCTCTTCCCTCACCCTCCCTCTCCCTTCCCCCCTCCCTCTCCCCCTCCTTCTCCCCTCCCCTCCCCCTCTCTCTCCCTTCCCCCACCCTCTCCCATCCCAGCCCTCTCCCCCTCCCCTCCCTCTCCTTCCTCCCGCCCTCTCCCCTCCCCCACCTCACCCCACCCCCCTCCCTCCCCCACCCTCTCCCCTCCCCCTCCCACTCCCCCTCCCCCTCTCTCCCTCTCCCTTTCCCCCCTCCCTCTCCCCTCCCTCTCCCCTTATCTCCCTCTCCCCTCCGTCTCCCCTCCCTCTCCCTTCCCCCTGCCCTCTCCATCCCAATCCCTCTCCCTTCCCCCCGCCCTCTCCATCCCAGTCCCTCTCCCCCCCTCCCCTCCCCACCCTCCCCCCCCCTTCCCCTCCGTCTCTCCCCCTCCCTCTCCACTCCCCACCCTCTCCCCCCCTCCTCTCTCCTTCTCCCCCTCCCTCTCCCCTCCCCCTCTCCTCCCCTACCTCCCTCTCCCCTCCCACCCTCCCTCTTCACTCCTCCCTCTCTCCCCTCCCCATCCTCTCCCCCACCCCACCCTCTCACCCCAAGCCTCTCCCCCTCCCCTCCCCATCCCCTCCCTCTCCCCTCCCTCTCCCTTCCCCTGCCCTCTCCCATTCCAGTCCATCTCCCTCTCCCCCTCCCTCCCCCCTGCCCTCTCCCATTCCAGTCCATCTCCCTCCTCCCCCTCCCTCTCCCCTCCCCCTCCCTCACCCTCTCCCACTCCCTCTCCCTTTCCCCTACCCCTCCCTCTCCCCCTCCTCCACCCCTCTCCCTCCACCTCCCCACCCTCTCCCCACCCCACCCTCACCCATCCTCTCGCCCTCCTTCTCCCTCCCCCTCCCTCTCCCATCCCTCTCCCTCTCCCTCACCCTCTCCTCTCTCCCCTTATCCTCTCCCCTCCCCACGCCCCCACCCTCACCCCTCATTCTTACCCCACCCTCTCTCCTCCGCACCCTCTCCCCTCCCCACCCTTTCCCCCCTCCCTCTCTCCCCTTCCCCCTCTCCTCCCCTACCTCCCTCTCCCCTTCCACCCACCCTCTCCACTCCTCCCTCTCTCCCCTCTCCACCCTCTCCTCTCCCCATCCTCTCCCCACCCCACCCTCTCACCCCAAGCCTCTCCCCCTCCCCCACTCTCTCCCTCCCCTTTCCCTCTACCCCACACCCTCTCCCCTCCACACCCTTTCCCCCCTCCCTCGCCCCCCCTCACCCTCTCCCCTCCTTCTCCCTCTTCCCACGCCCTCCCTCTCCCCTTCCCCCGCCCTCTCTTCTCCCCTCCCCCTCCCCCTCTCCTCCCCTACCTCCCTCTCCCCTTCCCACCCTCCCTCTTCACTCCTCCCTCTCTCCCCTCCCCATCCTCTCCCCACCCCACCCTCTCACCCCAAGCCTCTCCCCCTCCCCTCCCTCTCCCCCTCCCTTCCCCCTGCCCTCTCCCATTCCAGTCCATCTCCCTCTACCCCCCTCCCTCTCCCCTTCCCCCTGCCCTCCTCCCATTTCCAGTCCATCTCCCTCCTCCCCCTCCCCCTCCCCCTCCCTCACCCTCTCCCCTACCCCTCCCTCCTCTCTCCCCTCCCCATCCTCTCCCCACCCCACCCTCACCCCAAGCCTCTCCCCCTCCCCTCCCCATCCCTCTCCCTCCCTTCCCCCTCCCATTCCAGTCCATCTCCCTCTACCCCCTCCCCCTGCCCTCTCCCATTCAGTCCATCTCCCTCCTCCCCTCCCCCACTCCCTCTCCCTTACCCCTCCCTCTCCCTCCTCCCCCTCCACCTCCTCACCCTCACCCATCCTCTCCCCCTCCCTCTCCCCTCCCTCTCCCCTTCCCCCCTCCGTCTCCTCCTCCCTCCTCCTCCCTCTCCCCCCGCCCTCTCCCCCTGGACGTGGAACCAGGAAGGTGCCAAAAGAAACGATGATAATGATTGGAAAAAAAAAGCATAGCACATTTTATTGTACATTTATTATACATCGAACGGGCACAAC
>NW_028225179.1:66400240-66441278 GCF_052327205.1 Somniosus microcephalus | reverse complement strand
TGGGGACCGGGTGTCACAGTGCATTAGATACACTGTCCTCTCCCCCTCTGGGACCGGGTGTCACAGTGCATTAGATACACTGTCCTTTCCCCCTCTGGGACCGGGTGTCACAGTGCATTAGATACACTGTCCTCTCCCCCTCTGGGACCGGGTGTCACAGTGCGTTAGATACACTGTCCTTTCCCCCTCTGGGACCGGGTGTCACAGTGCGTTAGATACACTGTCCTTTCCCCCTCTGGGACCGGGTGTCACAGTACATTAGATACACTGTCCTTTCCCCCTCTGGGACCGGGTGTCACAGTGTGTTAGATACACTGTCCTTTCCCCCTCTGGGACCGGGTGTCACAGTGTGTTAGATACACTGTCCTTTCTCCCTCTGGGACCGGGTGTCACAGTGCGTTAGATACACTGTCCTTTCCCCCTCTGGGACCGGGTGTCACAGTGTGTTAGATGCACTGTCCTTTCCCCCTCTGGGACCGGGTGTCACAGTGCATTAGATACACTGTCCTCTCCCCCTCTGGGACCGGGTGTCACAGTGCGTTAGATACACTGTCCTTTCCCCCTCTGGGACCGGGTGTCACAGTGCGTTAGATACACTGTCCTTTCCCCCTCTGGGACCGGGTGTCACAGTACATTAGATACACTGTCCTTTCCCCCTCTGGGACCGGGTGTCACAGTGTGTTAGATACACTGTCCTTTCCCCCTCTGGGACCGGGTGTCACAGTGTGTTAGATACACTGTCCTTTCTCCCTCTGGGACCGGGTGTCACAGTGCGTTAGATACACTGTCCTTTCCCCCTCTGGGACCGGGTGTCACAGTGTGTTAGATACACTCTCCTTTCTCCCTCTGGGACCGGGTGTCACAGTGCGTTAGATACACTGTCCTTTCCCCCTCTGGGACCGGGTGTCACAGTGTGTTAGATACACTGTCCTTTCCCCGTCTGGGACCGGGTGTCACAGTGTGTTAGATACACTGTCCTTTCCCCCTCTGGGACCGGGTGTCACAGTGCGTTAGGGACACTGTCCTTTCCCCCTCTGGGACCGGGTGTCACAGTGTGTTAGATACACTGTCCTTTCCCCCTCTGGGACCGGGTGTCACAGTGCGTTAGATACACTGTCCTTTCCCCCTCTGGGACCGGGTGTCACAGTGCGTTAGATACACTGTCCTTTCCCCCTCTGGGACCGGGTGTCACAGTGCGTTAGGTACACTGTCCTTTCCCCCTCTGGGACCGGGTGTCACAGTGTGTTAGATACACTGTCCTTTCCCCTCTGGGACCGGGTGTCACAGTGCATTAGATACACTGTCCTTTCCCCCTCTGGGACCGGGTGTCACAGTGTGTTAGATACACTGTCCTTTCCCCCTCTGGGACCGGGTGTCACAGTGTGTTAGATACACTGTCCTTTCCCCCTCTGGGACCGGGTGTCACAGTGCGTTAGATACACTGTCCTTTCCCCCTCTGGGACCGGGTGTCACAGTACATTAGATACACTGTCCTTTCCCCCTCTGGGACCGGGTGTCACAGTGTGTTAGATACACTGTCCTTTCCCCCTCTGGGACCGGGTGTCACAGTGTGTTAGATACACTGTCCTTTCTCCCTCTGGGACCGGGTGTCACAGTGCGTTAGATACACTGTCCTTTCCCCCTCTGGGACCGGGTGTCACAGTGTGTTAGATACACTGTCCTTTCTCCCTCTGGGACCGGGTGTCACAGTGCGTTAGATACACTGTCCTTTCCCCCTCTGGGACCGGGTGTCACAGTGTGTTAGATACACCGTCCTTTCCCCGTCTGGGACCGGGTGTCACAGTGTGTTAGATACACTGTCATTTCCCCCTCTGGGACCGGGTGTCACAGTGCGTTAGGTACACTGTCCTTTCCCCCTCTGGGACCGGGTGTCACAGTGTGTTAGATACACTGTCCTTTCCCCCTCTGGGACCGGGTGTCACAGTGCGTTAGATACACTGTCCTTTCCCCCTCTGGGACCGGGTGTCACAGTGCGTTAGATACACTGTCCTTTTCCCCTCTGGGACCGGGTGTCACAGTGCGTTAGGTACACTGTCCTTTCCCCCTCTGGGACCGGGTGTCACAGTGTGTTAGATACACTGTCCTTTCCCCTCTGGGACCGGGTGTCACAGTGCATTAGATACACTGTCCTTTCCCCCTCTGGGACCGGGTGTCACAGTGTGTTAGATACACTGTCCTTTCCCCCTCTGGGACCGGGTGTCACAGTGTGTTAGATACACTGTCCTTTCCCCCTCTGGGACCGGGTGTCACAGTGCGTTAGATACACTGTCCTTTCCCCCTCTGGGACCGGGTGTCACAGTGCGTTAGATACACTGTCCTTTCCCCCTCTGGGACCGGGTGTCACAGTGTGTTATATACACTGTCCTTTCCCCCTCTGGGACCGGGTGTCACAGTGCGTTAGATACACTGTCCTTTCCCCTCTGGGGCCGGGTGTCACAGTGTGTTAGATACACTGTCCTTTCCCCCTCTGGGACCGGGTGTCACAGTGTGTTAGATACACTGTCCTCTCCCACTATGGGACTGGGTGTCACAGTGTGTTAGATACACTGTCCTTTCCCCCTCTGGGACCGGGTGTCACAGTGTGTTAGATACACTGTCCTTTCCCACTCTGGGACCGGGTGTCACAGTGTGTTAGATACACTGTCCTTTCCCCCTCTGGGACTGGGTGTTACAGTGTGTTAGATACACTGTCCTTTCCCTGTCTGTGACTGGGTGTCACAGTGTGTTAGATACACTGTCCTCTCCCGCTCTGGGACCGGGTGTCACAGTGTGTTAGATACACTGTCCTTTCCCCCTCTGGGACTGGGTGTCACAGTGTGTTAGATACACTGTCCTTTCCCCCTCTGGGACCGGGTGTCACAGTGCGTTAGATACACTGTCCTTTCCCCCTCTGGGACCGGGTGTCACAGTGTGTTAGATACACTGTCCTTTCCCCCTCTGGGACCGGGTGTCACAGTGCGTTAGATACACTGTCCTTTCCCCCTCTGGGACCGGGTGTCACAGTGCGTTCGATACACTGTCCTTTCCCCCTCTGGGACCGGGCGTCACAGTGCGTTAGGTACACTGTCCTTTCCCCCTCTGGGACCGGGTGTCACAGTGTGTTAGATACACTGTCCTTTACCCCTCTGGGACCGGGTGTCACAGTGCGTTAAATACACTGTCCTTTCCCCCTCTGGGACCGGGTGTCACAGTGCGTTAGATACACTGTCCTTTCCCCCTCTGGGACCGGGTGTCACAGTGTGTTATATACACTGTCCTTTCCCCCTCTGGGACCGGGTGTCACAGTGCGTTAGATACACTGTCCTTTCCCCTCTGGGGCCGGGTGTCACAGTGTGTTAGATACACTGTCCTTTCCCCCTCTGGGACCGGGTGTCACAGTGTGTTAGATACACTGTCCTCTCCCCCTCTGGGACTGGGTGTCACAGTGTGCTAGATACACTGTCCTTTCCCCCTCTGGGACCGGGTGTCACAGTGTGTTAGATACACTGTCCTTTCCCACTCTGGGACCGGGTGTCACAGTGTGTTAGATACACTGTCCTTTCCCCCTCTGGGACTGGGTGTTACAGTGTGTTAGATACACTGTCCTTTCCCTGTCTGTGACTGGGTGTCACAGTGTGTTAGATACACTGTCCTCTCCCGCTCTGGGACCGGGTGTCACAGTGTGTTAGATACACTGTCCTTTCCCCCTCTGGGACTGGGTGTCACAGTGTGTTAGATACACTGTCCTTTCCCCCTCTGGGACTGGGTGTCACAGTGCGTTAGATACACTGTCCTTTCCCCCTCTGGGACTGGGTGTCACAGTGCGTTAGATACACTGTCCTTTCCCCCTCTGGGACCGGGTGTCACAGTGCGTTAGATACACTGTCCTTTCCCCCTCTGGGACCGGGTGTCACAGTGTGTTAGATACACTGTTCTTTCCCCCTGTGGGACCAGGTGTCACACTGTGTTAGATACACTGTCCTTTCCCCCTCTGGGACTGGGTGTCACAGTGCGTTAGATACACTGTCCTTTCCCCCTCTGGGACCGGGTGTCACAGTGCGTTAGATACACTGTCCTTTCCCCCTCTGGGACCGGGTGTCACAGTGCGTTAGATACACTGTCCTTTCCCCCTCTGGGACCGGGTGTCACAGTGTGTTAGATACACTGTTCTTTCCCCCTGTGGGACCAGGTGTCACACTGTGTTAGATACACTGTCCTTTCCCCCTCTGGGACCGGGTGTCATAGTGCGTTCGATACACTGTCCTTTCCCCCTCTGGGACCGGGTGTCACAGTGCGTTAGATACACTGTCCTTTCCCCCTCTGGGACCGGGTGTCACAGTGTGTTAGATACACTGTTCTTTCTCCCTGTGGGACCAGGTGTCACACTGTGTTAGATACACTGTCCTTTCCCCCTGTGGGACCAGGTGTCACACTGTGTTAGATACACTGTCCTTTCCCCCTCTGGGACTGGGTGTCACAGTGCGTTAGATACACTGTCCTTTCCCCCTCTGGGACCGGGTGTCACAGTGCGTTAGATACACTGTCCTTTCCCCCTCTGGGACCGGGTGTCACAGTGCGTTAGATACACTGTCCTCTCCCCCTCTGGGACCGGGTGTCACAGTGCGTTAGATACACTGTCCTCTCCCCCTCTGGGACCGGGTGTCACAGTGTGTTAGATACACTATCCTTTCCCCCTCTGGGACTGGGTGTCACAGTGCGTTAGATACACTGTCCTCTACCCCTCTGGGACCGGGTGTCACAGTGCGTTAGATACACTGTCCTTTCCCCCTCTGGGACCGGGTGTCACAGTGTGTTAGATACACTGTCCTTTCCCCTTCTGGGACCGGGTGTCACAGTGTGTTAGATACACTGTCCTCTCCCCCTCTGGGACCGGGTGTCACAGTGTGTTAGATACACTTTTCCTTCCCCCTCTGGGACCGGGTGTCACAGTGCGTTAGATACACTGTCCTCTCCCCCTCTGGGACTGGGTGTCACAGTGCGTTAGATACACTGTCCTTTCCCCCTCTGGGACCGGGTGTCACAGTGCGTTAGATACACTGTCCTTTCCCCCTCTGGGACTGGGTGTCACATTGCGTTAGATACACTGTCCTTTCCCCCTCTGGGACCGGGTGTCACAGTGTGTTAGATACACTGTCCTTTCCCCCTCTGGGACTGGGTGTTACAGTGTGTTAGATACACTGTCCTTTCCCTGTCTGTGACTGGGTGTCACAGTGTGTTAGATACACTGTCCTCTCCCGCTCTGGGACCGGGTGTCACAGTGTGTTAGATACACTGTCCTTTCCCCCTCTGGGACTGGGTGTCACAGTGTGTTAGATACACTGTCCTTTCCCCCTCTGGGACCGGGTGTCACAGTGCGTTAGATACACTGTCCTTTCCCCCTCTGGGACCGGGTGTCACAGTGTGTTAGATACACTGTCCTTTCCCCCTCTGGGACCGGGTGTCACAGTGCGTTAGATACACTGTCCTTTCCCCCTCTGGGACCGGGTGTCACAGTGCGTTCGATACACTGTCCTTTCCCCCTCTGGGACCGGGCGTCACAGTGCGTTAGGTACACTGTCCTTTCCCCCTCTGGGACCGGGTGTCACAGTGTGTTAGATACACTGTCCTTTACCCCTCTGGGACCGGGTGTCACAGTGCGTTAAATACACTGTCCTTTCCCCCTCTGGGACCGGGTGTCACAGTGCGTTAGATACACTGTCCTTTCCCCCTCTGGGACCGGGTGTCACAGTGTGTTATATACACTGTCCTTTCCCCCTCTGGGACCGGGTGTCACAGTGCGTTAGATACACTGTCCTTTCCGATCAGGTGTCACAGTGCGTTAGAAACACTGTCCTTTCCCCTCTGGGACCGGGTGTCACACTGCGTTAGATACACTGTCCTTTCCCCCTCTGGGACCAGGTGTCACAGTGTGTTAGATACACTGTCCTTTCCCCCTCTGGGTCCGGGTGTCACAGTGTGTGAGATACACTATCCTTTCCCCCTCTGGGACCGGATGTCACAGTGCGTTAGATACACTGTCCTTTCCCCCTCTAAGACTGGGTGTCACAGTGTGTTAGATACACTGTCCTTTCCCCTCTGGGACCGGGTGTCACAGTGTGTTAGATACACTGTCCTCTCCCCCTCTGGGACCGGGTGTCACAGTGTGTTAGATACACTGTCCTTTCCCCCTCTGGGACCGGGTGTCACAGTGTGTTAGATACACTGTCCTTTCCCCTCTGGGACCGGGTGTCACAGTGCGTTAGATACACTGTCCTTTCCCCCTCTGGGACTGGGTGTCACAGTGTGTTAGATACACTGTCCTTTCCCCCTCTGGGACCGGGTGTCACAGTGCGTTAGGTACACTGTCCTTTCCCCCTCTGGGACCGGGTGTCACAGTGTGTTAGATACACTGTCCTTTCCCCCTCTGGGACCGGGTGTCACAGTGCGTTAGATACACTGTCCTGTCCCCTATGGGACCGGGTGTCACGGTGTGTTAGATACACTGTCCTTTCCCCCTCTGGGACCGGGTGTCACAGTGTGTTAGATACACTGTCCTTTCCCACTCTGGGACCGGGTGATATAGTGTGTTAGATACACTGTCCTTTCCCCCTCTGGGACCGGGTGTCACAGTGTGTTAGATACACTGTCCTTTCCCCCTCTGGGACAGGGTGTCACAGTGTCTGAGATACACTGTCCTTTCCCCCTCTGGGACCGGGTGTCACAGTGCGTTAGATACACTGTCCTTTCCCCCTCTGGGACAGGGTGTCAAAGTGTGTGAGATACACCATCCTTTCCCCCTCTGGGACCGGGTGTCACAGTGCGTTAGATACACTGTCCTTTCCCCCTCTGGGACCGGGTGTCACAGTGCGTTAGATACACTGTCCTTTCCCCCTCTGGGACCGGGTGTCAGTGTGTTAGATACACTGTCCTTTCCCCCTCTGGGACCGGGTGTCACAGTGTGTTAGATACACTGTCCTTTCCCCCTCTGGGACCGGGTGTCACAGTGTGTTAGATACACTGTCCTTTCCCCCTCTGGGACCGGGTGTCACAGTGCGTTAGATACACTGTCCTTTCCCCCTCTGGGACCGGGTGTCACAGTGTGTTAGATACACTGTCCTTTCCCCCTCTGGGACCGGGTTTCACAGTGTGTGAGATACACTGTCCTTTCCCCCTCTGGGACCGGGTGTCACATTGTGTTAGTTACAATGTCCTTTCCCCCTCTGGGACTGGGTGTCACAGTGCGTTAGATACACTGTCCTTTCCCCCTCTGGGACCGGGTGTCACAGTGCGTTAGATATACTGTCCTTTCCCCCTCTGGGACCGGGTGTCACAGTGCATTAGATACACTGTCCTTTCCCCCTCTGGGACCGGGTGTCACAGTGTGTTAGATACACTGTTCTTTCCCCCTCTGGGACCGGGTGTCACAGTGCGTTAGATACACAGTCCTTTCCCCCTCTGGAAACGGGTGTCACATTGCGTTAGATACACTGTCCTTTCCCCCTCTGGGACCGGGTGTCACAGTGCGTTAGATACACTGTCCTTTCCCCCTCTGGGACCGGGTGTCACAGTGCGTTAGATACACTGTCCTTTCCCCCTCTGGGAACAGGTGTCACATTGCGTTAGATACACTGTCCTTTCCCCCTCTGGGACTGGGTGTCACAGTGCGTTAGATACACTGTCCTTTCCCCCTCTGGGACCGGGTGTCACAGTGCGTTAGATACACTGTCCTTTCCCCCTCTGGGACTGGGTGTCACATTGCGTTAGATACACTGTCCTTTCCCCCTCTGGGACCGGGTGTCACAGTGTGTTAGATACACTGTCCTTTCCCCTTCTGGGTCCAGGTGTCACAGTGTGTTAGATACACTGTCCTTTCCCCCTCTGGGACCGGGTGTCACAGTGCGTTAGATACACTGTCCTTTCCCCGCTCTGGGACCGGGTGTCACAGTGTGTTAGATACACTGTCCTTTCCCCTTCTGGGACCTGGTGTCACAGTGCGTTAGATACACTGTCCTTTCCCCCTCTGGGACCGGGCGTCAGTGTGTTAGATACACTGTCCTTTCCCCCTCTGGGACCGGGTGTCACAGTGCGTTAGATACACTCTCTTTTCCCCTCTGGGACCGGGTGTCACAGTGCGTTAGATACACTGTCTTTTCCCCCTCTGGGACCGGGTGTCAGTGTGTTAGATACACTGTCCTTTCCCCCTCTGGGACCGGGTGTCACAGTGCGTTAGATACACTCTCTTTTCCCCTCTGGGACCGGCTGTCACAGTGTGTTAGATACACTGTCCTTTCCCCCTCTGGGACCAGGTGTCACAGTGCGTTAGATACACTGTCCTTTCCCCCTCTGGGACCGGGTGTCACAGTGCGTTAGATACACTGTCCTCTCCCCCTCTGGGACCGGGTGTCACAGTGCGTTAGATACACTGTCCTTTCCCCCTCTGGGTCCGGGTGTCAGTGCGTTAGATACACTGTCCTCTCCCCCTCTGGGACCAGGTGTCACAGTGTGTTAGATACACTGTCCTTTCCCCCTCTGGGATCAGGTGTCACAGTGCGTTAGATACACTGTCCTTTCCCCCTCTGGGACCGGGTGTCACAGTGCGTTAGATACACTGTCCTTTCCCCCTCTGGGACCGGGTGTCAGTGCGTTAGATACACTGTCCTTTCCCCCACTGGGATCAGGTGTCACAGTGCGTTAGATACACTGTCCTTTCCCCTCTGGGACCGGGTGTCACACTGCGTTAGATACACTGTCCTTTCCCCCTCTGGGACCAGGTGTCACAGTGTGTTAGATACACTGTCCTTTCCCCCTCTGGGTCCGGGTGTCACAGTGTGTTAGATACACTGTCCTTTCCCCTCTGGGACCGGGTGTCACACTGCGTTAGATACACTGTCCTTTCCCCCTCTGGGACCAGGTGTCACAGTGCGTTAGATACACTGTCCTTTCCCCCTCTGGGTCCGGGTGTCACAGTGTGTTAGATACACTCTCCTTTCCCCTCTGGGACCAGGTGTCACAGTGCGTTAGATACACTGTCCTTTCCCCTCTGGGACCGGGTGTCACACTGCGTTAGATACACTGTCCTTTCCCCCTCTGGGACCAGGTGTCACAGTGTGTTAGATACACTGTCCTTTCCCCCTCTGGGACCGGATGTCACAGTGCGTTAGATACACTGTCCTTTCCCCCTCTGGGACTGGGTGTCACAGTGTGTTAGATACACTGTCCTTTCCCCCTCTGGGACCGGGTGTCACAGTGTGTTAGATACACTGTCCTCTCCCCCTCTGGGACCGGGTGTCACAGTGTGTTAGATACACTGTCCTTTCCCCCTCTGGGACCGGGTGTCACAGTGTGTTAGATACACTGTCCTTTCCCCCTCTGGGACCGGGTGTCACAGTGCGTTAGATACACTGTCCTTTCCCCCTCTGGGACTGGGTGTCACAGTGTGTTAGATACACTGTCCTTTCCCCCTCTGGGACCGGGTGTCACAGTGCGTTAGGTACACTGTCCTTTCCCCCTCTGGGACCGGGTGTCACAGTGTGTTAGATACACTGTCCTTTCCCCCTCTGGGACCGGGTGTCACAGTGCGTTAGATACACTGTCCTTTCCCCTATGGGACCGGGTGTCACAGTGTGTTAGATACACTGTCCTTTCCCCCTCTGGGACCGGGTGTCACAGTGTGTTAGATACACTGTCCTTTCCCACTCTGGGACCGGGTGACACAGTGTGTTAGATACACTGTCCTTTCCCCCTCTGGGACCGGGTGTCACAGTGTGTTAGATACACTGTCCTTTCCCCCTCTGGGACAGGGTGTCACAGTGTGTGAGATACACTGTCCTTTCCCCCTCTGGGACCGGGTGTCACAGTGCGTTAGATACACTGTCCTTTCCCCCTCTGGGACAGGGTGTCACAGTGTGTGAGATACACCATCCTTTCCCCGTCTGGGACCGGGTGTCACAGTGCGTTAGATACACTGTCCTTTCCCCCTCTGGGACCGGGTGTCACAGTGCGTTAGATACACTGTCCTTTCCCCCTCTGGGACCGGGTGTCAGTGTGTTAGATACACTGTCCTTTCCCCCTCTGGGACCGGGTGTCACAGTGTGTTAGATACACTGTCCTTTCCCCCTCTGGGACCGGGTGTCACAGTGTGTTAGATACACTGTCCTTTCCCCCTCTGGGACCGGGTGTCACAGTGCGTTAGATACACTGTCCTTTCCCCCTCTGGGACCGGGTGTCACAGTGTGTTAGATACACTGTCCTTTCCCCCTCTGGGACCGGGTTTCACAGTGTGTGAGATACACTGTCCTTTCCCCCTCTGGGACCGGGTGTCACATTGTGTTAGTTACAATGTCCTTTCCCCCTCTGGGACTGGGTGTCACAGTGCGTTAGATACACTGTCCTTTCCCCCTCTGGGACCGGGTGTCACAGTGTGTTAGATACACTGTCCTTTCCCCCTCTGGGACCGGGTGTCACAGTGCGTTAGATACAGTGTCCTTTCCCCCTCTGGGACCGGGTGTCACAGTGCGTTAGATACACTGTCCTTTCCCCTCCGGGACCGGGTGTCACAGTGCGTTAGATACACTGTCCTTTCCCCCTCTGGGACCGGGTGTCACAGTGTGTTAGATACACTGTCCTTTCCCCCTCTGGGACCGGGTGTCACAGTGTGTTAGATACACTGTCCTTTCCCCTCTGGGACCGGGTGTCACAGTGTGTTAGATACACTGTCTTTTCCCCTCTGGGACCGGGTGTCACAGTGTGTTAGATACACTGTCCATTCCCCTTCTGGGACCGGGTGTCACACTGTGTTAGATACACTGTCCTTTACCCCTCTGGGACCGGGTGTCACAGTGTGTGAGATACACTGTCCTTTCCCCCTCTGGGACCGGGTGTCACAGTGTTTTAGATACACTGTCCTTTCCCCCTCTGGGACCGGGTGTCACAGCGCGTTAGATACACTGTCCTTTCCCCCTCTGGGACCGGGTGTCTCAGTGCTTTAGATACACTGTCCTTTCCCCCTCTGGGACCGGGTGTCACAGTGCGTTAGATACACTGTCCTTTCCCCCTCTGGGACCGGGTGTCACAGTGCGTTAGATACACTGTCCTTTCCCCCTCTGGGACCGGGTGTCAAAGTGTGTTAGATACTCTGTCCTTTCCCCCTCTGGGACCGGGTGTCACAGTGTGTTAGATACTCTGTCCTTTCCCCCTCTGGGACCGGGTGTCACAGTGTGTTAGATACACTGTCCTTTCCCCCTCTGGGACCGGGAGTCACAGTGTGTTAGATACACTGTCCTTTCCCCCTCTGGGACCGGGTGTCACAGTGTGTTAGATACACTGTCCTTTCCCCCTCTGGGACCGGGTGTCACAGTGCGTTAGATACACTGTCCTTTCCTCCTCTGGGACCGGGTGTCACAGTGTGTTAGATACACTGTCCATTCCCCTTCTGGGACCGGGTGTCACAGTGCGTTAGATACACTGTCCATTCCCCTTCTGGGACCGGGTGTCACAGTGCGTTCGATACACTGTCCTTTCCCCCTCTGCGACCGGGTGTCACAATGCGTTAGATACACTGTCCTTTCCCCCTCTGTGACCGGGTGTCACAGTGCGTTAGATACACTGTGCTTTCCCCCTCTGGGACCGGGTGTCACAGTGTGTTAGATACACTGTCCTTTCCCCCTCTGTGACTGGGTGTCACAGTGCGTTAGATACACTGTCCTTTCCCCCTCTGGGACCGGGTGTCACAGTGTGTTAGATACACTGTCCTTTCCCCCTCTGGGACTGGGTGTCACAGTGCGTTAGATACACTGTCCTCTCCCCCTCTGGGACCGGGTGTCACAGTGCGTTAGATACACTGTCCTTTCCCCCTCTGGGACCGGGTGTCACAGTGTGTTAGATACACTGTCCTTTCCCCCTCTGGGACCGGGTGTCACAGTGTGTTAGATACACTGTCCTCTCCCCCTCTGGGACCGGGTGTCACAGTGTGTTAGATACACTGTCCTTTCCCCCTCTGGGACCGGGTGTCACAGTGCGTTAGATACACTGTCCTCTCCCCCTCTTGGACCGGGTGTCACAGTGCGTTAGATACACTGTCCTTTCCCCCTCTGGGACCGGGTGTCACAGTGCGTTAGATGCACTGTCCTTTCCCCCTCTGGGACTGGGTGTCACATTGCGTTAGATACACTGTCCTTTCCCCCTCTGGGACCGGGTGTCACAGTGTGTTAGATACACTGTCCTTTCCCCTTCTGGGTCCAGGTGTCACAGTGTGTTAGATACACTGTCCTTTCCCCCTCTGGGACCGGGTGTCACAGTGCGTTAGATACACTGTCCTTTCCCCGCTCTGGGACCGGGTGTCACAGTGTGTTAGATACACTGTCCTTTCCCCTTCTGGGACCTGGTGTCACAGTGCGTTAGATACACTGTCCTTTCCCCCTCTGGGACCGGGTGTCACAGTGTGTTAGATACACTGTCCTTTCCCCCTCTGGGACCGGGTGTCACAGTGCGTTAGATACACTGTCCTTTCCCCCTCTGGGACCGGGTGTCACAGTGTGTTAGATACACTGTCCTTTCCCCCTCTGGGACCGGGTTTCACAGTGTGTGAGATACACTGTCCTTTCCCCCTCTGGGACCGGGTGTCACATTGTGTTAGTTACAATGTCCTTTCCCCCTCTGGGACTGGGTGTCACAGTGCGTTAGATACACTGTCCTTTCCCCCTCTGGGACCGGGTGTCACAGTGCGTTAGATACACTGTCCCTTCCCCCTCTGGGACCGGGTGTCACAGTGCGTTAGATACACTGTCCTTTCCCCCTCTGGGAACAGGTGTCACATTGCGTTAGATACACTGTCCTTTCCCCCTCTGGGACCGGGTGCCACATTGCGGTAGATACACTGTCCTTTCCCCCTCTGGGACCAGGTGTCACAGTGCGTTAGATACACTGTCCTTTCCCCCTCTGGGACCGGGTGTCACAGTGCGTTAGATACACTGTCCTTTCCCCTCTGGGACCGGGTGTCACAGTGCGTTAGATACACTGTCCTTTCCCCCTCTGGGACCGGGTGTCACAGTGCGTTAGATACACTGTCCTTTCCCCTCTGGGACCGGGTGTCACAGTGCGTTAGATACACTGTCCTTTCCCCCTCTGGGACCGGGTGTCACAGTGTGTTAGATACACTGTCCTTTCCCCCTCTGGGACCGGGTGTCACAGTGCGTTAGATACAGTGTCCTTTCCCCCTCTGGGACCGGGTGTCACAGTGCGTTAGATACACTGTCCTTTCCCCTCCGGGACCGGGTGTCACAGTGCGTTAGATACACTGTCCTTTCCCCCTCTGGGACCGGGTGTCACAGTGTGTTAGATACACTGTCCTTTCCCCCTCTGGGACCGGGTGTCACAGTGTGTTAGATACACTGTCCTTTCCCCTCTGGGACCGGGTGTCACAGTGTGTTAGATACACTGTCTTTTCCCCTCTGGGACCGGGTGTCACAGTGTGTTAGATACACTGTCCATTCCCCTTCTGGGACCGGGTGTCACACTGTGTTAGATACACTGTCCTTTACCCCTCTGGGACCGGGTGTCACAGTGTGTGAGATACACTGTCCTTTCCCCCTCTGGGACCGGGTGTCACAGTGTTTTAGATACACTGTCCTTTCCCCCTCTGGGACCGGGTGTCACAGCGCGTTAGATACACTGTCCTTTCCCCCTCTGGGACCGGGTGTCTCAGTGCTTTAGATACACTGTCCTTTCCCCCTCTGGGACCGGGTGTCACAGTGCGTTAGATACACTGTCCTTTCCCCCTCTGGGACCGGGTGTCACAGTGCGTTAGATACACTGTCCTTTCCCCCTCTGGGACCGGGTGTCAAAGTGAGTTAGATACTCTGTCCTTTCCCCCTCTGGGACCGGGTGTCACAGTGTGTTAGATACTCTGTCCTTTCCCCCTCTGGGACCGGGTGTCACAGTGTGTTAGATACACTGTCCTTTCCCCCTCTGGGACCGGGAGTCACAGTGTGTTAGATACACTGTCCTTTCCCCCTCTGGGACCGGGTGTCACAGTGTGTTAGATACACTGTCCTTTCCCCCTCTGGGACCGGGTGTCACAGTGCGTTAGATACACTGTCCTTTCCTCCTCTGGGACCGGGTGTCACAGTGTGTTAGATACACTGTCCATTCCCCTTCTGGGACCGGGTGTCACAGTGCGTTAGATACACTGTCCATTCCCCTTCTGGGACCGGGTGTCACAGTGCGTTCGATACACTGTCCTTTCCCCCTCTGCGACCGGGTGTCACAATGCGTTAGATACACTGTCCTTTCCCCCTCTGTGACCGGGTGTCACAGTGCGTTAGATACACTGTGCTTTCCCCCTCTGGGACCGGGTGTCACAGTGTGTTAGATACACTGTCCTTTCCCCCTCTGTGACTGGGTGTCACAGTGCGTTAGATACACTGTCCTTTCCCCCTCTGGGACCGGGTGTCACAGTGTGTTAGATACACTGTCCTTTCCCCCTCTGGGACTGGGTGTCACAGTGCGTTAGATACACTGTCCTCTCCCCCTCTGGGACCGGGTGTCACAGTGCGTTAGATACACTGTCCTTTCCCCCTCTGGGACCGGGTGTCACAGTGTGTTAGATACACTGTCCTTTCCCCCTCTGGGACCGGGTGTCACAGTGTGTTAGATACACTGTCCTCTCCCCCTCTGGGACCGGGTGTCACAGTGTGTTAGATACACTGTCCTTTCCCCCTCTGGGACCGGGTGTCACAGTGCTTTAGATACACTGTCCTCTCCCCCTCTGGGACCGGGTGTCACAGTGCGTTAGATACACTGTCCTTTCCCCCTCTGGGACCGGGTGTCACAGTGCGTTAGATGCACTGTCCTTTCCCCCTCTGGGACTGGGTGTCACATTGCGTTAGATACACTGTCCTTTCCCCCTCTGGGACCGGGTGTCACAGTGTGTTAGATACACTGTCCTTTCCCCTTCTGGGTCCAGGTGTCACAGTGTGTTAGATACACTGTCCTTTCCCCCTCTGGGACCGGGTGTCACAGTGCGTTAGATACACTGTCCTTTCCCCGCTCTGGGACCGGGTGTCACAGTGTGTTAGATACACTGTCCTTTCCCCTTCTGGGACCTGGTGTCACAGTGCGTTAGATACACTGTCCTTTCCCCCTCTGGGACCGGGTGTCAGTGTGTTAGATACACTGTCCTTTCCCCCTCTGGGACCGGGTGTCACAGTGCGTTAGATACACTCTCTCATAGCCCCTCTGGGACCGGGTGTCACAGTGTGTTAGATACACTGTCCTTTCCCCCTCTGGGACCAGGTGTCGCAGTGCGTTAGATACACTGTCCTTTCCCCCTCTGGGACCGGGTGTCACAGTGCGTTAGATACACTGTCCTCTCCCCCTCTGGGACCGGGTGTCACAGTGCGTTAGATACACTGTCCTTTCCCCCTCTGGGATCAGGTGTCACAGTGCGTTAGATACACTGTCCTTTCCCCTCTGGGACCGGGTGTCACAGTGCGTTAGATACACTGTCCTTTCCCCCTCTGGGACCGGGTGTCACAGTGCGTTAGATACACTGTCCTTTCCCCCTCTGGGATCAGGTGTCACAGTGCGTTAGATACACTGTCCTTTCCCCCTCTGGGACCGGGTGTCACAGTGCGTTAGATACACTGTCCTTTCCCCCTCTGGGATCAGGTGTCACAGTGCGTTAGATACACTGTCCTTTCCCCTCTGGGACCGGGTGTCACACTGCGTTAGATACACTGTCCTTTCCCCCTCTGCGACCAGGTGTCACAGTGTGTTAGATACACTGTCCTTTCCCACTCTGGGTCCGGGTGTCACAGTGTGTGAGATACACTGTCCTTTCCCCCTCTGGGACCGGATGTCACAGTGCGTTAGATACACTGTCCTTTCCCCCTCTGGGACTGGGTGTCACAGTGTGTTAGATACACTGTCCTTTCCCCCTCTGGGACCGGGTGTCACAGTGTGTTAGATACACTGTCCTCTCCCCCTCTGGGACCGGGTGTCACAGTGTGTTAGATACACTGTTCTTTCCCCCTCTGGGACCGGGTGTCACAGTGTGTTAGATACACTGTCCTTTCCCCCTCTGGGACCGGGTGTCACAGTGCGTTAGATACACTGTCCTTTCCCCCTCTGGGACTGGGTGTCACAGTGTGTTAGATACACTGTCCTTTCCCCCTCTGGGACCGGGTGTCACAGTGCGTTAGGTACACTGTCCTTTCCCCCTCTGGGACCGGGTGTCACAGTGTGTTAGATACACTGTCCTTTCCCCCTCTGGGACCGGGTGTCACAGTGCGTTAGATACACTGTCCTTTCCCCTATGGGACCGGGTGTCACAGTGTGTTAGATACACTGTCCTTTCCCCCTCTGGGACCGGGTGTCACAGTGTGTTAGATACACTGTCCTTTCCCACTCTGGGACCGGGTGACACAGTTTGTTAGATACACTGTCCTTTCCCCCTCTGGGACCGGGTGTCACAGTGTGTTAGATACACTGTCCTTTCCCCCTCTGGGACAGGGTGTCACAGTGTGTGAGATACACTGTCCTTTCCCCCTCTGGGACCGGGTGTCACAGTGCGTTAGATACACTGTCCTTTCCCCCTCTGGGACCGGGTGTCACAGTGCGTTAGATGCACTGTCCTTTCCCCCTCTGGGACCGGGTGTCAGTGTGTTAGATACACTGTCCTTTCCCCCTCTGGGACCGGGTGTCACAGTGTGTTAGATACACTGTCCTTTCCCCCTCTGGGACAGGGTGTCACAGTGTGTTAGATACACTGTCCTTTCCCCCTCTGGGACCGGGTGTCACAGTGCGTTAGATACACTGTCCTTTCCCCCTCTGGGACCGGGTGTCACAGTGTGTTAGATACACTGTCCTTTCCACCTCTGGGACCGGGTTTCACAGTGTGTTAGATACACTGTCCTTTCCCCCTCTGGGACCGGGTGTCACATTGTGTTAGATACACTGTCCTTTCCCCCTCTGGGACTGGGTGTCACAGTGCGTTAGATACACTGTCCTTTCCCCCTCTGGGACCGGGTGTCACAGTGCGTTAGATATACTGTCCTTTCCCCCTCTGGGACCGGGTGTCACAGTGTGTTAGATACACTGTCCTTTCCCCCTCTGGGACCGGGTGTCACAGTGTGTTAGATACACTGTCCTTTCCCCCTCTGGGACTGGGTGTCACTGTGTGTTAGATTCACTGTCCTTTCCCCCTCTGGGACTGGGTGTCACAGTGCATTAGATACACTGTTCTTTCCCCCTCTGGGACCAGGTGTCACAGTGTGTTAGATACACTGTCCTTTCCCCCTCTGGGACCGGGTGTCACAGTGTGTTAGATACACAGTCCTTTCCCCCTCTGGGAACGGGTGTCACATTGCGTCAGATACACTGTCCTTTCCCCCTCTGGGACCGGGTGTCACAGTGCGTTAGATACACTGTCCTTTCCCCCTCTGGGACCGGGTGTCACAGTGCGTTAGATACACTGTCCTTTCCCCCTCTGGGAACGGGTGTCACATTGCGTTAGATACACTGTCCTTTCCCCTCTGGGACCGGGTGCCACATTGCGGTAGATACACTGTCCTTTCCCCCTCTGGGACCAGGTGTCACAGTGCGTTAGATACACTGTCCTTTCCCTCTCTGGGACCGGGTGTCACAGTGCGTTAGATACACTGTCCTTTCCCCTCTGGGACCGGGTGTCACAGTGCGTTAGATACACTGTCCTTTCCCCCTCTGGGACCGGGTGTCACAATGTGTTAGATACACTGTCCTTTCCCCCTCTGGGACCGGGTGTCACAGTGCGTTAGATACAGTGTCCTTTCCCCCTCTGGGACCGGGTGTCACAGTGCGTTAGATACACTGTCCTTTCCCCTCTGGGACCGGGTGTCACAGTGCGTTAGATACACTGTCCTTTCCCCCTCTGGGACCGGGTGTCACAGTGTGTTAGATACACTGTCCTTTCCCCCTCTGGGACCGGGTGTCACAGTGTGTTAGATACACTGTCCTTTCCCCTCTGGGACCGGGTGTCACAGTGTGTTAGATACACTGTCTTTTCCCCTCTGGGACCGGGTGTCACAGTGTGTTAGATACACTGTCCATTCCCCTTCTGGGACCGGGTGTCACAGTGCGTTAGATACACTGTCCTTTCCCCCTCTGGGACCGGGTGTCACAGTGCGTTAGATATACTGTCCTTTCCCCCTCTGGGACCGGGTGTCACAGTGTGTTAGATACACTGTCCTTTCCCCCTCTGGGACCGGGTGTCACAGTGTGTTAGATACACTGTCCTTTCCCCCTCTGGGACTGGGTGTCACTGTGTGTTAGATTCACTGTCCTTTCCCCCTCTGGGACTGGGTGTCACAGTGCATTAGATACACTGTTCTTTCCCCCTCTGGGACCAGGTGTCACAGTGTGTTAGATACACTGTCCTTTCCCCCTCTGGGACCGGGTGTCACAGTGTGTTAGATACACAGTCCTTTCCCCCTCTGGGAACGGGTGTCACATTGCGTCAGATACACTGTCCTTTCCCCCTCTGGGACCGGGTGTCACAGTGCGTTAGATACACTGTCCTTTCCCCCTCTGGGACCGGGTGTCACAGTGCGTTAGATACACTGTCCTTTCCCCCTCTGGGAACGGGTGTCACATTGCGTTAGATACACTGTCCTTTCCCCTCTGGGACCGGGTGCCACATTGCGGTAGATACACTGTCCTTTCCCCCTCTGGGACCAGGTGTCACAGTGCGTTAGATACACTGTCCTTTCCCCCTCTGGGACCGGGAGTCACAGTGCGTTAGATACACTGTCCTTTCCCCTCTGGGACCGGGTGTCACAGTGCGTTAGATACACTGTCCTTTCCCCCTCTGGGACCGGGTGTCACAGTGTGTTAGATACACTGTCCTTTCCCCCTCTGGGACCGGGTGTCACAGTGCGTTAGATACACTGTCCTTTCCCCCTCTGGGACCGGGTGTCACAGTGTGTTAGATACACTGTCCTTTCCCCCTCTGGGACCGGGTGTCACAGTGCGTTAGATACACTGTCCTTTCCCCTTTGGGACCGGGTGTCACAGTGCGTTAGATACACTGTCCTTTCCCCCTCTGGGACCGGGTGTCACAGTGTGTTAGATACACTGTCCTTTCCCCCTCTGGGACCGGGTGTCACAGTGTGTTAGATACACTGTCCTTTCCCCTCTGGGACCGGGTGTCACAGTGTGTTAGATACACTGTCTTTTCCCCTCTGGGACCGGGTGTCACAGTGTGTTAGATACACTGTCCATTCCCCTTCTGGGACCGGGTGTCACAGTGTGTTAGATACACTGTCCTTTACCCCTCTGGGACCGGGTGTCACAGTGTGTTAGATACACTGTCCTTTCCCCCTCTGGGACCGGGTGTCACAGCGCGTTAGATACACTGTCCTTTCCCCCTCTGGGACCGGGTGTCTCAGTGCTTTAGATACACTGTCCTTTCCCCCTCTGGGACCGGGTGTCACAGTGCGTTAGATACACTGTCCTTTCCCCCTCCGGGACCGGGTGTCACAGTGCGTTAGATACACTGTCCTTTCCCCCTCTGGGACCGGGTGTCAAAGTGTGTTAGATACTCTGTCCTTTCCCCCTCTGGGACCGGGTGTCACAGTGTGTTAGATACTCTGTCCTTTCCCCCTCTGGGACCGGGTGTCACAGTGTGTTAGATACACTGTCCTTTCCCCCTCTGGGACCGGGAGTCACAGTGTGTTAGATACACTGTCCTTTCCCCCTCTGGGACCGGGTGTCACAGTGTGTTAGATACACTGTCCTTTCCCCCTCTGGGACCGGGTGTCACAGTGCGTTAGATACACTGTCCTTTCCTCCTCTGGGACCGGGTGTCACAGTGTGTTAGATACACTGTCCATTCCCCTTCTGGGACCGAGTGTCACAGTGCGTTAGATACACTGTCCATTCCCCTTCTGGGACCGGGTGTCACAGTGCGTTAGATACACTGTCCTTTCCCCCTCTGGGACCGGGTGTCACAGTGCGTTAGATACACTGTCCTTTCCCCCTCTGTGACCGGGTGTCACAGTGTGTTAGATACACTGTCCTTTCCCCCTCTGGGACCGGGTGTCACAGTGTGTTAGATACACTGTCCTTTCCCCCTCTGTGACTGGGTGTCACAGTGCGTTAGATACACTGTCCTTTCCCCCTCTGGGACCGGGTGTCACAGTGTGTTAGATACACTGTCCTTTCCCCCTCTGGGACCGGGCGTCACAGTGCGTTAGATACACTGTCCTTTCCCCCTCTGTGACTGGGTGTCACAGTGCGTTAGATACACTGTCCTTTCCCCCTCTGGGACCGGGTGTCACAGTGTGTTAGATACACTGTCCTTTCCCCCTCTGGGACCAGGTGTCACAGTGCGTTAGATACACTGTCCTTTCCCCCTCTGGGACCGCGCGTCACAGTGCGTTAGATACACTGTCCCTTCCCCCTCTGGGACTGGGTGTCACAGTGCGTTAGATACACTGTCCTTTCCCCCTCTGGGACCGGGTGTAATAGTGCATTAGATACACTGTCCTTTCCCCCTATGGGACCGGGTGTCACAGTGTGTTAGATACACTGTCCTTTCCCCCTCTGGGACCGGGTGTCACAGCGCGTTAGATACACTGTCCTTTCCCCCTCTGGGACCGGGTGTCTCAGTGCTTTAGATACACTGTCCTTTCCCCCTCTGGGACCGGGTGTCACAGTGCGTTAGATACACTGTCCTTTCCCCCTCTGGGACCGGGTGTCACAGTGCGTTAGATACACTGTCCTTTCCCCCTCTGGGACCGGGTGTCAAAGTGTGTTAGATACTCTGTCCTTTCCCCCTCTGGGACCGGGTGTCACAGTGTGTTAGATACTCTGTCCTTTTCCCCTCTGGGACCGGGTGTCACAGTGTGTTAGATACACTGTCCTTTCCCCCTCTGGGACCGGCAGTCACAGTGTGTTAGATACACTGTCCTTTCCCCCTCTGGGACCGGGTGTCACAGTGTGTTAGATACACTGTCCTTTCCCCCTCTGGGACCGGGTGTCACAGTGTGTTAGATACACTGTCCTTTCCCCCTCTGGGACCGGGTGTCACAGTGCGTTAGATACAGTGTCCTTTCCCCCTCTGGGACCGGGTGTCACAGTGCGTTAGATACACTGTCCTTTCCCCTCTGGGACCGGGTGTCACAGTGCGTTAGATACACTGTCCTTTCCCCCTCTGGGACCGGGTGTCACAGTGTGTTAGATACACTGTCCTTTCCCCCTCTGGGACCGGGTGTCACAGTGTGTTAGATACACTGTCCTTTCCCCTCTGGGACCGGGTGTCACAGTGTGTTAGATACACTGTCTTTTCCCCTCTGGGACCGGGTGTCACAGTGTGTTAGATACACTGTCCATTCCCCTTCTGGGACCGGGTGTCACAGTGTGTTAGATACACTGTCCTTTACCCCTCTGGGACCGGGTGTCACAGTGTGTTAGATACACTGTCCTTTCCCCCTCTGGGACCGGGTGTCACAGCGCGTTAGATACACTGTCCTTTCCCCCTCTGGGACCGGGTGTCTCAGTGCTTTAGATACACTGTCCTTTCCCCCTCTGGGACCGGGTGTCACAGTGCGTTAGATACACTGTCCTTTCCCCCTCCGGGACCGGGTGTCACAGTGTGTTAGATACTCTGTCCTTTCCCCCTCTGGGACCGGGTGTCACAGTGTGTTAGATACTCTGTCCTTTCCCCCTCTGGGACCGGGTGTCACAGTGTGTTAGATACACTGTCCTTTCCCCCTCTGGGACCGGGAGTCACAGTGTGTTAGATACACTGTCCTTTCCCCCTCTGGGACCGGGTGTCACAGTGTGTTAGATACACTGTCCTTTCCCCCTCTGGGACCGGGTGTCACAGTGCGTTAGATACACTGTCCTTTCCTCCTCTGGGACCGGGTGTCACAGTGTGTTAGATACACTGTCCATTCCCCTTCTGGGACCGAGTGTCACAGTGCGTTAGATACACTGTCCATTCCCCTTCTGGGACCGGGTGTCACAGTGCGTTAGATACACTGTCCTTTCCCCCTCTGGGACCGGGTGTCACAGTGCGTTAGATACACTGTCCTTTCCCCCTCTGTGACCGGGTGTCACAGTGCGTTAGATACACTGTCCTTTCCCCCTCTGGGACCGGGTGTCACAGTGTGTTAGATACACTGTCCTTTCCCCCTCTGTGACTGGGTGTCACAGTGCGTTAGATACACTGTCCTTTCCCCCTCTGGGACCGGGTGTCACAGTGTGTTAGATACACTGTCCTTTCCCCCTCTGGGACCGGGCGTCACAGTGCGTTAGATACACTGTCCTTTCCCCCTCTGTGACTGGGTGTCACAGTGCGTTAGATACACTGTCCTTTCCCCCTCTGGGACCGGGTGTCACAGTGCGTTAGATACACTGTCCTTTCCCCCTCTGGGACCAGGTGTCACAGTGCGTTAGATACACTGTCCTTTCCCCCTCTGGGACCGGGCGTCACAGTGCGTTAGATACACTGTCCCTTCCCCCTCTGGGACTGGGTGTCACAGTGCGTTAGATACACTGTCCTTTCCCCCTCTGGGACCGGGTGTAATAGTGCATTAGATACACTGTCCTTTCCCCCTATGGGACCGGGTGTCACAGTGTGTTAGATACACTGTCCTTTCCCCCTCTGGGACCGGGTGTCACAGCGCGTTAGATACAATGTCCTTTCCCCCTCTGGGACCGGGTGTCTCAGTGCTTTAGATACACTGTCCTTTCCCCCTCTGGGACCGGGTGTCACAGTGCGTTAGATACACTGTCCTTTCCCCCTCTGGGACCGGGTGTCACAGTGCGTTAGATACACTGTCCTTTCCCCCTCTGGGACCGGGTGTCAAAGTGTGTTAGATACTCTGTCCTTTCCCCCTCTGGGACCGGGTGTCACAGTGTGTTAGATACTCTGTCCTTTCCCCCTCTGGGACCGGGTGTCACAGTGTGTTAGATACACTGTCCTTTCCCCCTCTGGGACCGGGTGTCACAGTGTGTTAGATACACTGTCCTTTCCCCCTCTGGGACCGGGTGTCACAGTGCGTTAGATACACTGTCCTTTCCTCCTCTGGGACCGGGTGTCACAGTGTGTTAGATACACTGTCCATTCCCCTTCTGGGACCGGGTGTCACAGTGCGTTAGATACACTGTCCATTCCCCTTCTGGGACCGGGTGTCACAGTGCGTTAGATACACTGTCCTTTCCCCCTCTGGGACCGGGTGTCACAGTGCGTTAGATACACTGTCCTTTCCCCCTCTGTGACCGGGTGTCACAGTGCGTTAGATACACTGTCCTTTCCCCCTCTGGGACCGGGTGTCACAGTGTGTTAGATACACTGTCCTTTCCCCCTCTGTGACTGGGTGTCACAGTGCGTTAGATACACTGTCCTTTCCCCCTCTGGGACCGGGTGTCACAGTGTGTTAGATACACTGTCCTTTCCCCCTCTGGGACCGGGTGTCACAGTGCGTTAGATACACTGTCCTTTCCCCCTCTGGGACCGGGTGTCACAGTGCGTTAGATACACTGTCCTTTCCCCCTCTTGGACCGGGTGTCACAGTGCGTTAGATACACTGTCCTTTCCCCCTCTGGGACCGGGTGTCACAGTGCGTTAGATGCACTGTCCTTTCCCCCTCTGGGACCGGGTGTCACAGTGCGTTAGTTACACTGTCCTTTCCCCCACTGGGACCGGGTGTCACAGTGTGTTAGATACACTGTCCTTTCCCCCTCTGGGACTGGGTGTCACAGTGTGTTAGATACTCTGTCCTTTCCCCCTCTGGGACTGGGTGTCACTGTGCGTTAGATACTCTCTCCTTTCCCCCTCTGGGACCGGGTGTCACAGTGCGTTAGATGCAGTGTCCTTTCCTCCTCTGGGACCGGGTGTCACAGTGCGTTAGATGCACTGTCCTTTCCTCCTCTGGGACCGGGTGTCACAGTGCGTTAGAGACACTGTCCTATCCCCTCTTGGACCGGGTGTCACAGTGCGTTAGATACACTGTCCTTTCCCCCTCTGGGACTGGGTGTCACAGTGCATTGGATACACTGTCCTTTCCCCCTTTGGGACCGGGTGTCTCAGTGCATTTGATACACTGTCCTTTCCCCCTCTGGGACCGGGTGTCACAGTGCGTTAGATACACTGACCTTTCCCCCTCTGGGACTGACTGTCACTGTGTGTTAGATTGTTGTTGCTGAGCCTTGCTCATATGTGTTTGATATTGTCTCTCACTGAAGGAA
The DNA here is from genome assembly GCF_052327205.1 of Somniosus microcephalus. Lineage (NCBI taxonomy): Eukaryota > Metazoa > Chordata > Chondrichthyes > Squaliformes > Somniosidae > Somniosus > Somniosus microcephalus. The sequence goes on along the minus strand of NW_028225179.1, from coordinate 66,417,050 downwards.
CCTTGTCGATTGTGTGGATGGTGTGAGGGAACGAGATCTTCCGAGCGCCTCAGAGTCAATGACCCCAAGGGTCGCAGCGGCCAATGGCACCAAGCACAGGCCCAATGCGAGGGGCCGTCGTTTGATAGGGAGGATCACTTCGCCAGAGGTATGTCCCCGTTCAGGAACTCTCCCTGCTTCGCTATACTATCCCCACCTCCCGTGCAGGGCTGGCACGTACAGCTCATTAGGCAAAGGTCCTCTGTTTCTTCCAGGCCCACACGACAGGTGTCAGCTGGGCAATGAGTTTTGGCAGCTATTCAACCATGGGGAGAATCGCACCCAAACTCTATCCTTTTCTATCTCACTCTTTCTTTACCTTTTTCTCTCACTTGATCACTCTATTTTCTCTCTCTCCCTTGCTCTGTCTCTCCCATTGCTGTCTCTTGTGTTTCACGTGCCTTCCCTTCACACTTGCAGGTAGCTCGCTCTTCATCTCTGTTTATCTCTTATCTTCTCTTTCTTTCTTAATACCTCTCTCTCCTTTCATTCTCTTGCTTTTCATCTGTCCATTTTTGTTCTATTTCTCTTAAAGCTGGTATTAAGGCAAAGGAGGCAGCTTATAAAGTTGCCAGAAAAAGCCGTCAGCCTGAGAATTGGGATTTTTTTTAGAAATCAGCAAAGGGGGACCAAGAAATTGATAAAGAAAGGGAAAATGGAATATGAGCTCAAACTAACGGAAAATATAAAAACGAATTGTAAAAGCTTCTACAGCTATGTGAAAAGGAAAAGACTGGCAAAGCTAAATGTAGGTCCTTTACAGTCAGAGATGGGAGAATTTATAATGGGGAATGAGGAAATGGCAGAGAAATTAAATAAATGCTTTGTTTCTATCTTCACGGAGGAAGACACAAAAAACCTCCCAGAAATACGAGAAAACCAAGGGTATGGTGAGAATGAGGAACTTAAAGAAATTATTATTAGTGAAAAAACAGTACTAGCATAATTAATGGGACTAAAAGTTGATAAATCCCAAGGACAGGACGACCTACATCCTTAGGGTTTGAAAGAGGTGGCCATTGGGATAGTGGACGCATTGGTTGTCATCTTCCAAAATTCTATAGATTCTGGAACGGTTCCTGCAGATTGGAGGATAGCAAATGTAACCCCACTATTTAAGAAAGGAGGGAGAGAGAAAACAGGGAACTACAGACCTGTTGGCCTCACATCAGTAGTTGGGAAAATGCTGGAATCTATTATAAAGGATGCAATAACTGGGCGCTTAGAAACTAATAGTAAGATTGGGCAGAGTCAGCATGGATTTATGAAAGGGAAATCCTGTTTAACAAACCTATTGGAGTTCTTTGAGGATGTAACTACTGGAGTAGACAAAGGGGAACCGGTAGATGTGGTGTATTTGGATTTTCAGAAGGCCTTCGATGAGGTCCCACACAAGAGGTTGGTGAACAAAATTAGCGCACATGGAATTGGGGGTAATATACTAGCATGGATTGAGAATTGGTTAACAGACAGGAAACAAACAGTGGGGATAAACGGATCTTTTTCAGGATGGCAGGTTGTGACTAGTGGGGTACCACAAGGATCGGTGCTTGGGCCCCAGCTAGTTACAATCTACATCAATGATTTGGATGAGGGGACTAAATGTAACATTTCCAAATTTGCTGATGATACAAAGCTAGGTGGCAGTGTCGGTTGTGAAGAGGATGTGAAGAGGCTTCAAGGGGATCTCGACAGGCTCAGTGAGTGGGCGAGAACATGACAGATGGAATATAATGTGGATAAATGTGAAGTTATCCACTTTGGTAGAAAAAACAGAAAGACAGAGTATTTCCTAAATGGTGAAAGATTGGGGAATGCAGATGCTCAAAGAAACCTGGCTGTCCTTGTACATGAGCCACTGAAAGTGAATGTGCAGGTGCAGCAAGCCATTAGGAAGGCAAATGGTATGCTGGCCTTCATTACAATAAGATTTGAGTACAGGAGTAAAGAAGTTTTACTCCAATTATATAGGGCCTTGGTGAGACCACACCTGGAGTACTGTGTACAATGTTGGTCTCCTTACCTAAGGAAGGATGTACTTGCCATAGAGGGGGTGCAGCGAAGGTTCACGAGATTGATTCCTGGGATGGCAGGACTGTCGTATGAGAAGAGATTGAGTTGAGTAAACTAGGCCTGTATTCTCTTGAATTTAGAAGAATGAGAGGGGATCTCATTGAAGCATACAAAATTATTACAGGGCTTGATAGGATGGATGTTGGGAGAATGTTTCCCTTAGCTGGGGAGTCTAGAACCAGGGGCCACAGCCTCAGGATAAAGGGTCGGCCATTCAGGACTGAGATGAGAAGAAATTTCTTCACACAGAGGGTGGTGAATCTTTGGAATTCTCTACCCCAGAGGGCAGTGGAGGCTCAGTCATTGGGTATATTCAAAACAGAAGTCGATAGATTTCTGACTAGTAAAGGGCATCAAGGGATATGGCGATAGGGCCGGTGAATGGAGTTGAGGCAGAAGATCAGCCATGATCTCATTGAATGGCGGAGTAGGTTCAAAGGGCCGAATGGCCTACTCCTGCTCCAATTTCTTATGTTCTTATGTCTCTCTCTCTCTCTCTCTCAGTCTGTCTCTCTCTGTCTCACTCTCTCTCTCTCTCAGTCTGTCTCTCTCTCTGTCTCTCTCTCTGTCTCACTCTCTCTCTCTCTCAGTCTGTCTCTCTCTCTCTCTCTCTCTCTCTTTGTCTGTCTCTCCCTCTCTCTCTGTCTCTCTCTCTCTCTCTCAGTCTGTCTCTCTCTCTGTCTCTCTCTCTGTCTCTCTCTGTCTCACTCTCTCTCTCTCTCAGTCTGTCTCTCTCTCTGTCTCACTCTCTCTCTCTCTCTCAGTCTGTCTCTCTCTGTCTCACTCTCTCTCTCTCTCAGTCTGTCTCTCTCTCTCTCTCTCTCTCTCTCTCTTTGTCTGTCTCTCCCTCTCTCTCTGTCACTCTCTCTGAGACAGATGAGCTGAGGCAGGGGCGGAGACGGGTGAAGTTACTGTCGCTCTCGCTCTCTCTTCCTATGTAAACATTCCCCTCCCTCTCCTCTATGACCAGTTCTGTAAACATTCCCTTCCCCACCACTCTCCTTGAGCAGATTTTTGGACTCTTAAAGAAAGACTTGCATTCACAGCCAATGAAGTACATTTTATTTTAATTGTAGACACTGTTGTAATGTAGGAAACGCGGCAGCCAATTTGTGCACAGCAAGTTCCCACAAACAGAAATGCGATAATGACCAGATAATTTCTTTGTTATGTTGGTTGAGGGATAAATATTGGCCAGGACACCAGGGAGAACTCCAGAGCTCTTCTTCAAAATAGCACCACGGGATCTTTTACGTCGACCTGGGAGAGCAGACGGGGCCTCGGTTAAACGTCTCATCCAAAAGAAAGGGAATCAAGGGATTTGGGGATCAGGCGGGAAAGTGGAGGAGTTGAGTTTGAAGATCAGCCATGATCTTATTGAATGGCACAGCAGGTCTGTACACAGGACCCGCCCCCTCACTGACCAGGTCTGTGCACAGGCCCCGCCCCCTCTGACCAGTTCATTACACAGGCCCCACCCCCTCATCAGGTCACTACACAGGCCCCGCCCCCTCACTGACCAGGTCTGTACACAGGACCCGCCCCTCTGACCAGGTCTGTACACAGGCCCCGCCCCCTCTGACCAGGTCATTACACAGGCCCCGCCCCCTCACTGACCAGGTCTGTGCACAGGCCCCGCCCCCTCTGACCAGGTCATTACACAGGCCCCACCCCCTCTCTCACCAGGCCACTACACAGGCCTCGCCCCCTGTCTGACCAGGTCATTACACAGGCCACGCCCCTCACTGACCAGGTCTGTACACAGGCCCCACCCCCTCACTGACCAGGTCTGTGCACAGGCCCCGCCCCCTCTCTGACCAGTTCTGTGTTCAGGCCCCGCTCCCTCTCTGACCAGGTCACTACACAGGCCCCGCCCCCTCTCTGACCAGGTCTGTGCACAGGCCCCGCCCCCTCTCTGACCAGGTCACTACACAGGCCCTGCCCCCTCTCTGACCAGGTCACTACACAGGCCCCGCCCCCTCTCTGACCAGGTCACTACACAGGCCCCGCCCCTCACCGACCAGGTCTGTGCACAGGCCCCGCCCCCTCACTTACCAGGTCACTACACAGGCCCCGCCCCCTCTCTGACCAGGTCATTACACAGGCCCCGCCCCCTCTCTGACCAGGTCACTACACAGGCCCTGCCCCCTCTCTGACCAGTTCACTACACAGGCCCCACCGCTCACTGACCAGGTCTGTGCACAGGCCCCGCCCCCTCTCTGACCAGGTCTGTGTTCAGGCCCCGCCCCCTCTCTGACCAGGTCTGTGTTCAGGCCCCGCCCCCTCTCTGACCAGGTCTGTGTTCAGGCCCCGCCCCCTCTCTGACCAGGTCTGTGTTCAGGCCCCACCCCCTCTCTGACCAGGTCTGTGTTCAGGCCCCGCTCCCTCTCTGACCAGGTCTGTACACAGGCCCCGCCCCTCACTGACCAGGTCTGTGTTCAGGCCCCGCCCCCTCTCTGACAAGGTCTGTACACAGGCCCCGCCCCCTCTCTGACCAGGTCTGTACAGAGGCCCCGCCCCTCACTGACCAGGTCTGTGTTCAGGCCCCACCTCCTCTCTGATCAGGTCTGTGTTCAGGCCCCACCCCCTCTCTGACCAGGTCTGTACACAGGCCCCACCCCTCACTGACCAGGTCTGTGCCCAGGCCCCGCCCCCTCTCTGACCAGGTCCGTGTTCAGGCCCCGCCCCCTCTCTGACCAGTTCTGTACACAGGCCCCGCCCCCTCTCTGACCAGGTCTGTACACAGGCCCCGCCCCCTCTCTGACCAGGTCTGTACACAGGCCCCGCCCCCTCTCTGACCAGATCTGTGCACAGGCCCCGCCCCCGCTCTGACCAGGTCACTACACAGGCCTTGCCCCCTCTCTGACCAGGTCACTACACAGGCCCCGCCCCCTCTCTGACCAGTTCACTACACAGGCCCCGCCCCTCACTGACCAGGTCTGTGCACAGGCCCCGCCCCCTCACTGACCAGGTCTGTGTTCAGGCCCCGCCCCCTCTCTGACCAGGTCACTGCACAGGCCCCGCTCCTCTCTGACCAGGTCTGTACACAGGCCCCGCCCCCTCTCTGAGCAGTTCACTACACAGGCCCCGCCCCTCACTGACCAGTTCACTACACAGGCCCCGCCCCCTCTCTGACTAGGTCTGTACACAGGCCCCGCCCCTCACTGACCAGGTCTGTGTTCAGGCCCCACCTCCTCTCTGACCAGGTCTGTGTTCAGGCCCCGCCCCCTCTCTGACCAGGTCTGCACACAGGCCCCACCCCTCACTGACCAGGTCTATGCACAGGCCCCGCTCCCTCTCTGACCAGGTCACTACACAGGCCCCGCTCCCTCTCTGGCCAGTTCACTACACAGGTCCCGCCCCTCACTGACCAGGTCTGTGCACAGGCCCCGCCCCCTCTCTGATCAGGTCTGTGTTCAGGCTCCGCCCCCTCTCTGACCAGGTCTGTGTTCAGACCACGCCCCCTCTCTGACCAGGTCTGTGGTCAGGCCCCGCCCCCTCTCTGACCAGGTCTGTACACAGGCCCCGGCCCTCACTGACCAGGCCTGTGTTCAGGCCCCACCCCCTCTCTGACCAGGTCTGCACACAGGCCCCAACCCTCTCTGACCAGCTGACTACACAGGCCCCACCCCCTCTCTGACGAGGTCTGTACACAGGCCCCGCCCCCTCTCTGACCAGGTCTGTACACAGGCCCCGCCCCCTCTCTGACCAGGTCACCACACAGGCCTAGCCCCCTCTCTGACCAGGTCTGTACACAGGCCCCGCCCCCTCTCTGACCAGGTCTGTGCACAGGCCCCGCCCCCTCTCTGATCAGGTCACTACACAAGCCCCGCCCCCTCTCTGACCAGTTCACTACACAGGCCCCGCCCCTCACTGACCAGGTCTGTGCACAGGCCCCACCTCCTCTCTGACCAGGTCTGTACACAGGCCCCGCCCCCTCTCTGACCAGGTCTGTGCACAGGCCCCACCTCCTCTCTGACCAGGCCTGTGTTCAGGCCCCGCCCCCTCTCTGACCAGGTCTGTACACAGGCCCCACCCCTCACTGACCAGGTCTGTACACAGGCCCCGCTCCCTCTCTGACCAGGTCACTACATAGGCCCTGCCCCCTCACTGACCAGTTCACTACACAGGCCCCGCCCCTCACTGACCAGGTCTGTGCACAGGCCCCGCCCCCTCACTGACCAGGTCTGTGTTCAGGCCCCGCCCCCTCTCTGACCAGGTCACTACACAGGCCCCGCTCCTCTCTGACCAGGTCTGTACACAGGCCCCGCCCCCTCTCTGAGCAGTTCACTACACAGGCCCCGCCCCTCACTGACCAGTTCACTACACAGGCCCCGCCCCCTCTCTGACCAGGCCTGTGTTCTGGCCCCGCCCGCTCTCTGACCAGTTCTGTGTTCAGGCCCCGCCCCCTCTCTGACCAGGTCTGTGTTCAGGCCCCGCCCCCTCTCTGACCAGGTCTGTACACAGGCCCCGCCCCTCACTGACCAGGTATGTGTTCAGGCCCCGCCCCCTCTCTGACCAGGTCTGTACACAGGCCCCATCCCTCACTGACCAGATCTGTGTTCAGGCCCCGCCCCCTCTCTGACCAGGTCTGTACACAGGCCCCGCCCCTCACTGACCAGGTATGTGTTCAGGCCCCGCCCCCTCTCTGACCAGGTCTGTACACAGGCCCCATCCCTCACTGACCAGATCTGTGTTCAGGCCCCGCCCCCTCTCTGACCAGGTCTGTACACAGGCCCCGCCCCTCACTGACCAGGTATGTGTTCAGGCCCCGCCCCGTCTCTGACCAGGTCTGTACACAGGCCCCATCCCTCACTGACCAGATCTGTGTTCAGGCCCCGCCCCCTCTCTGACCAGGTCTGTGTTCAGGCCCTGCCCCCTCTCTGACCAGGTCTGTACACAGGCCCCGCCCCTCACTGACCAGGTCTGTGTTCAGGCCCCACCTCCTCTCTGACCAGGTCTGTGTTCAGGCCCCGCCCCCTCACTGACCAGGTCTGTACACAGGCCCCACCCCTCACTGACCAGGTCTATGCACAGGCCCCGCTCCCTCTCTGACCAGTTCACTACACAGGCCCCGCTCCCTCTCTGACCAGTTCACTACACAGGTCCCGCCCCTCACTGACCAGGTCTGTGCACAGGCCCCGCCCCCTCTCTGATCAGGTCTGTGTTCAGGCTCCGCCCCCTCTCTGACCAGGTCTGTGTTCAGACCACGCCCCCTCTCTGACCAGGTCTGTGTTCAGGCCCCGCCCCCTCTCTGACCAGTTCTGCACACAGGCCCCGGCCCTCACTGAACAGGTCTGTGTTCAGGCCCCGCCCCCTCTCTGACCAGGTCTGTACACAGGCCCCAACCCTCTCTGACCAGCTGACTACACAGGCCCCACCCCCTCTCTGACGAGGTCTGTACACAGGCCCTGCCCCCTCTCTGACCAGGTCTGTACACAGGCCCCGCCCCCTCTCTGACCAGGTCACCACACAGGCCCCGCCCCCTCTCTGACCAGGTCTGTACACAGTCCCCGCCCCCTCTCTGACCAGATCTGTGCACAGGCCCCGCCCCCTCTCTGATCAGGTCACGACACAGGCCCCGCCCCCCTCTCTGACCAGGTCACTACACAGGCCCCGCCCCCTCTCTGACCAGTTCACTACACAGGCCCCGCCCCTCACTGACCAGGTCTGTGCACAGGCCCCACCTCCTCTCTGACCAGGTCTGTACACAGGCCCCGCCCCCTCTCTGACAAGGTCTGTGCACAGGCCCCGCCCCCTCTCTGAACAGGTCACTACACAGGCCCCACCCCCTCTCTGACCAGGTCACTACACAGGCCCCGCCCCTCACTGACCAGGTCTGTGTTCAGGCCCCACCTCCTCTCTGACCAGGCCTGTGTTCAGGCCCCGCCCCCTCTCTGACCAGGTCTGTACACAGGCCCCACCCCTCACTGACCAGGTCTGTACACAGGCCCCGCTCCCTCTCTGACCAGGTCACTACATAGGCCCTGCCCCCTCTCTGACCAGTTCACTACACAGGCCCCGCCCCTCACTGACCAGGTCTGTGCACAGGCCCCGCCCCCTCACTGACCAGGTCTGTGTTCAGGCCCCGCCCCCTCTCTGACCAGGTCACTACACAGGCCCCGCTCCTCTCTGACCAGGTCTGTACACAGGCCCCGCCCCCTCTCTGAGCAGTTCACTACACAGGCCCCGCCCCTCACTGACCAGTTCACTACACAGGCCCCGCCCCCTCTCTGACCAGGCCTGTGTTCTGGCCCCGCCCGCTCTCTGACCAGTTCTGTGTTCAGGCCCCGCCCCCTCTGACCAGGTCTGTGTTCAGGCCCCGCCCCCTCTCTGACCAGGTCTGTACACAGGCCCCGCCCCTCACTGACCAGGTATGTGTTCAGGCCCCGCCCCCTCTCTGACCAGGTCTGTACACAGGCCCCATCCCTCACTGACCAGATCTGTGTTCAGGCCCCGCCCCTTCTCTGACCAGCTCTGTGTTCAGGCCCTGCCCCCTCTCTGACCAGGTCTGTACACAGGCCCCGCCCCCTCTCTGACCAGGTCTGTACACAGGCCCCACCCCTCACTGACCAGGTCAGTGCACAGGCCCCGCCCCCTCTCTGACCAGGCCTGTGTTCAGGCCCCGCCCCCTCTCTGACCAGATCTGTACACAGGCCCCGCCCCCTCTGACCAGGTCTGCACACAGGCCCCGCCCCCTCTCTGACCAGTTCTGTACACAGGCCGTGCCCGCTCTCTGACCAGGTCTGTACACAGGCCCCACCCCCTCTCTGACCAGGTCTGTACACAGGCCCCGCCCCCTCTCTGACCAGAACTGTACACAGGCCCCACCCCCTCTCTGACCAGCTGACGACACAGGCCCCACCCCCTCTCTGACCAGGTCTGCACACAGGCCCCACCCCCTCTCTGACCAGGTCTGGACACAGGCCCCGCCCCCTCTCTGACCAGGTCTGTACACAGGCCCCGCCCCCTCTCTGACCAGGTCACTACACAGGCCCCTCCCCCTCTGACCAGGTCTGTACACAGGCCCCGCCCCCTCTCTGACCAGAACTGTACACAGGCCCCACCCCCTCTCTGACCAGCTGACGACACAGGCCCCACCCCCTCTCTGACCAGGTCTGTACACAGGCCCCACCCCCTCTCTGACCAGGTCTGTACACAGGCCCCGCCCCCTCTCTGACCAGGTCACTACACAGGTCCTGCCCCCTCTCAGACCAGGTCTGTACACAGGCCCCGCCCCCTCTCTGACCAGGTCACTACACATGCCCCGCCCCCTCTCTGACCAGGTCACTACACAGGCCCCGCCCCCTCTCTGACCAGGTCAGTACACAGGCCCCGCCCCCTCTCTGACCAGGTCTGTACACAGGCCGTGCCCCCTCTCTGACCAGGTCACTACACAGGCCCCTCCCCCTCTCTGACCAGGTCTGTACACAGGCCCCGCCCCCTCTCTGACCAGGACTGTACACAGGCCCCACCCCATCTCTGACCAGCTGACGACACAGGCCCCACCCCCTCTGACCAGGTCTGTACACAGGCCCCACCCCCTCTCTGACCAGGTCTGTACACAGGCCCCGCCCCCTCTCTGACCAGGTCAGTACACAGGCCCCGTCCCCTCTGAGCAGGTCACTACACAAGCCCCGCCCCCTCTCTGACCATGTCTGTACACAGGCCCCGCCCCCTCTGACAAGGTCTGTACACAGGCCCCGCCCCCTCTCTGAACAGGTCACTACACAGGCCCCGCCCCCTCTCTGACCAGGTCTGTACAGAGGCCCCGCCCCCTCTCTGAAAAGGTCACGACACAGGCCCCGCCCCCTCTCTGACCAGATCTGTACACAGGCCCCACCCCCTCTCTGACCAGGTCACAACACAGGCCCCGCCCCCTTGCTGACTTGGACTGTACACAGGCCCCGCCCCCTCTCTGACCAGATCACTACACAGGCCCCGCCCCCTTTCTGACTCGGACTGTATACAGGCCCCGCCCCCTCTCTGACCAGATCACTGCACAGGCCCCGCCCCCTCTCTGACAAGGTCTGTGCACATGCCTCGCCCCCTCTCTGACCAGTCACTACACAGGCCCCGCCCCTCACTGACCAGGTCTGTGTTCAGGCCCCGCCCCCTCCCTGACCAGGTCTGTGTTCAGGCCCCGCCCCCTCTCTGACCAGGTCTGTACACAGGCCCCGCCCCCTCTCTGACCAAGTCTGTGCACAGGCCCTGCCCCCTCTCTGACCAGGTCACCACAGGCCCCACCCCCTCTCTGACCAGGTCTGTACACAGGCCCCGCCCCCTCACTGACCAGGTCTGTGCACAGGCCCCGCTCCCTCTCTGACCAGGTCACTACACAGGCCCCGCCCCCTCACTGACCAGGTCTGTGCAGAGGCCCCGCCCGCTCTCTGAACAGGTCACTACACATGCCCCGCCCTCTCTCTGACCAGGTCACTACACAGGCCCCGCCGCCTCTCTGACCAGGTCTGTACACAGGCCCCGCCCCTCACTGACCTGGTCTGTGTTCAGGCCCCACCTCCTCTCTGACCAGGTCTGTGTTCAGGCCCCGCCCCCTCTCTGAGCAGGTCTGTACACAGGCCCCACCCCTCACTGACCAGGCCTGTGCACAGGCTCCGCCCCCTCTCTGACCAGGTTTGTGTTCAGGCCCCGCCACCTCTCTGACCAGTTCTGTACACAGGCCCCGCCCCCTCTCTGACCAGGTCTGTACACAGGCCCTGCCCCCTCTCTGACCAGTTCTGTACACAGGCCCCGCCCCCTCGCTGACCAGTTCTGTACACAGGCCCCACCCCTCACTGACCAGGTCTATGCACAGGACCCGCTCCCTCTCTGACCAGGTCACTACACAGGCCCCGCTCCCTCTCTGACCAGTTCACTACACAGGCCCCGCCCCTCACGGACCAGGTCTCTGCACAGCCCCCACCCCCTCTCTGACCAGGTCTGTGTTCAGGCCCCACCCCCTCTCTGACCAGGTCTGTGTTCAGGCCCCGCCCCCTCTCTGACCAGGTCTGTACACAGGCCCCACCCCCTCTCTGACCAGGTCTGTACACAGGCCCCACCCCCTCTCTGACCAGGTCTGTACACAGGCCCCGCCCCTCACTGACCAGGTCTGTGTTCAGGCCCCGCCCCCTCTCTGACCAGATCTGTACACAGGCCCCACCCCTCACTGACCAGGTCTGTGTTCAGGCCCCGCCGCCTCTCTGACCAGGTCTGTGTTCAGGCCCTGCCCCATCTCTGACCAGGTCTGTACACAGGCCCCACCCCTCACTGACCAGGTCTGTGTTCAGGCCCCACCTCCTCTCTGACCAGGTCTGTGTTCAGGCCCCGCCCCCTCTATGACCAGGTCTGTAAACAGGCCCCACCCCTCACTGACCAGGTCTGTGCACAGGCGCCGCCCCCTCTCTGACCAGGTCTGTGTTCAGGCCCCGCCCCCTCGCTGACCAGTTCTGTACACAGGCCCCACCCCTCACTGACCAGGTCTATGCACAGGACCCGCTCCCTCTCTGACCAGGTCACGACACAGGCCCCGCTCCCTCTCTGACCAGTTCACTACACAGGCCCCGCCCCTCACTGACCAGGTCTGTGCACAGCCCCCGCCCCCTCTCTGACCAGGTCTGTGTTCAGGCCCCACCCCCTCTCTGACCAGGTCTGTACACAGGCCCCGCCCCTCACTGACCAGGTCTGTGTTCAGGCCCCACCCCCTCTCTGACCAGGTCTGTACACAGGCCCCGCTCCTCACTGACCAGGTCTGTGTTCAGGCCCCGCCCCCTCTCTGACCAAGTCTGTACACAGGCCCCACCCCTCACTGACCAGGTCTGTGTTCAGGCCCCACCTCCTCTCTGACCAGGTCTGTGTTCAGGCCCCGCCCCCTCTCTGACCAGGTCTGTAAACAGGCCCCACCCCTCACTGACCAGGTCTGTGCACAGGCGCCGCCCCCTCTCTGACCAGGTCTGTGTTCAGGCCCCGCCCCCTCTCTGACCAGTTCTGTGCACAGGCCCCGCCCCCTCTCTGACCAGGTATGTACACAGGCCCCGCCCCCTCTCTGACCAGGTCTGTACACAGGCCCCGCCCCCTCACTGACCAGGTCTGTGCACAGGCCCCGCCCCCACTCTGACCAGGTCTGTGTTCAGGCCCCGCCCCCTCGCTGACCAGGTCTGTACACAGGCCCCGCCCCCTCTCTGACCAGATCTGTACACAGGTCCTGCCCCCTCTCTGACCAGGTCACCACAGGCTCCGCCCACTCTCTGACCAGGTCACTGCACAGGCCCCGCCCCCATCTCTGACCAGGTCTGTACACAGGCCCCGCCCCTCACTGACCAGGTCTGTGTTCAGGCCCCACCCCCTCTCTGACCAGGTCTGTACACAGGCCCCGCCCCCTCTCTGACCAGGTCTGTGCACAGGCCCTGCCCCCTCTCTGACCAGGTCACCACAGGCCCCACCCCCTCTCTGACCAGGTCTGTACACAGGCCCCGCTCCCTCTCTGACCAGGTCACTACACAGGCCCCGCCCCCTCACTGACCAGGTCTGTGCACAGGCCCCGCTCCCTCTCTGACCAGGTCACTACACAGGCCCCGCCCCCTCACTGACCAGGTCTGTGCACAGGCCCCGCTCCCTCTCTGACCAGGTCACTACACAGGCCCCGCCCCTCACTGACCAGATCTGTGCACAGGCCCCGCCCCCTCTCTGACCAGGTCTGTGTTCAGGCCCCGCCCCCTCTCTGACCAGGTCTGTACACAGGCCCCACCCCTCACTGACCAGGTCTGTGCACAGGCCCCGCCCCCTCTCTGACCAGGTCTGTGTTCAGGCCCCGCCCCCTCTCTGACCAGTTCTGTACACAGGCCCGTCCCCTCTCTGACCAGGTCTGTGTTCAGGCCCCGCCCCCTCTCTGACCATGTCTGTAAACAGGCCCCACCCCTCACTGACCAGGCCTGTGCACAGGCGCCGCCCCCTCTCTGACCAGGTCTGTGTTCAGGCCCCGCCCCCTCTCTGACCAGTTCTGTGCACAGGCCCCGCCCCCTCTCTGACCAGGTCTGTACACAGGCCCCGCCCCCTCTCTGACCAGGTCTGTACACAGGCCCCGCCCCCTCTCTGACCAGGTCTGGACACAGGCCCCGCCCCCTCTCTGACCAGGTCACTACACAGGCCCCGCCCCCTCTCTGACCAGGTCTGTACACAGGCCCCGCCCCCTCTCTGACCAGGTCTGTACACAGGCCCCGCCCCCTCTCTGACCAGGTCTGTACACAGGTCCTGCCCCCTCTCTGACCAGGTCACCACAGGCTCCGCCCGCTCTCTGACCAGGTCACTGCACAGGCCCCGCCCCCACCTCTGACCAGGTCTGTACACAGGCCCCGCCCCCACTCCGACCAGGTCTGTACACAGGCCCCGCCCCCTCTCTGACCAGGTCACTACACAGGCCCCGCCCCCTCTCTGACCAGGTCTGTACACAGGCCCCGCCCCCTCACTGACCAGGTCTGTGCACAGGCCCCGCTCCCTCTCTGACCAGGTCACTACACAGGCCCCGCCCCTCACTGACCAGGTCTGTGTTCAGGCCCCGCCCCCTCTCTGACCAGGTCTGTACACAGGCCCCACCCCTCACTGACCAGGTCTGTGTTCAGGCCCCGCCGCCTCTCTGACCAGGTCTGTGTTCAGGCCCTGCCCCATCTCTGACCAGGTCTGTACACAGGCCCCACCCCTCACTGACCAGGTCTGTGTTCAGCCCCCCCCCTCTCTGACCAGGTCTGTACACAGGTCCCGCCCCCACTCTGACCAGATCTGTGTTCAGGCCCCGCCCCCTCTCTGACCAGGGCTGTACACAGGCCCCGCCCCCTCTCTGACCAGGTCTGTACACAGGTTCTGCCCCCTCTCTGACCAGGTCTGCACACAGGCCCCGCCCCCTCTCTGACCAGGTCTGCACACAGGCCCCGCCCCCTCTCTGACCAGGTCACTGCACAGGCCCCGCCCCCATCTCTGACCAGGACTGTACACAGGCCCCACCCCCTCTCTGACCAGCTGACTACACAGGCCCCACCCCCTCTCTGACGAGGTCTGCACACAGGCCCCGCCCCCTCTCTGACCAGGTCTGTGCACAGGCCCCACCCCTCACTGAGCAGTTCTGTGCACAGGCCCCGCCCCCTCTCTGACCAGGCCTGTCTTCAGGCCCCGCCCCCTCTCTGACGAGGTCTGTACACAGGCCCCGCCCCCTCTCTGACCAGGTCTGTACACAGGCCCCGCCCCCTCTCTGACCAGTTCTGTACACAGGCCCTGCCCCCTCTCTGACCAGGTCACTACACAGGCCCCGCCCCCTCTCTGACCAGGTCGCTACACATGCCCCGCCCCCTCTCTGACCAGGTCACTACACAGGCCCCTCCCCCTCTCTGACCAGGTCTGTACACAGGCCCCGCCCCCTCTCTGACCAGGTCTGTACACAGGTCCTGCCCCCTCTCTGACCAGGTCACCACAGGCTCCGCCCGCTCTCTGACCAGGTCACTGCACAGGCCCCGCCCCCAACTCTGACCAGGTCTGTACACAGGCCCCGCCCCCTCTCTGACCAGGTCTGTACACAGGCCCCGCCCCCTCTCTGACCAGGTCACTACACAGGCCCCGCCCCCTCTCTGACCAGGTCTGTACACAGGCCCCGCCCCCTCACTGACCATGTCTGTGTTCAGGCCCCGCCCCCTCTCTGACCAGGTCTGTACACAGGCCCCACCCCTCACTGACCAGGTCTATGTTCAGGCCCCGCCCCCTCTCTGACCAGGTCTGTGTTCAGGCCCTGCCCCATCTCTGACCAGGTCTGTACACAGGCCCCACCCCTCACTGACCAGGTCTGTGTTCAGGCCCCACCTCCTCTCTGACCAGGTCTGTGTTCAGGCCCCGCCCCCTCTCTGACCAGGTCTGTAAACAGGCCCCACCCCTCACTGACCAGGTCTGTGCACAGGCGCCGCCCCCCTCTCTGACCAGGTCTGTGTTCAGGCCCCGCCCCCTCGCTGACCAGTTCTGTACACAGGCCCCACCCCTCACTGACCAGGTCTGTGTTCAGCCCCCCCCCTCTCTGACCAGGTCTGTACACAGGCCCCACCCCTCACTGACCAGGTCTGTGCACAGGCCCCGCCCCCCTCTCTGACCAGGTCTGTGTTCAGGCCCCGCCCCCTCTCTGACCAGTTCTGCACACAGGCCCGTCCCCTCTCTGACCAGGTCTGTGTTCAGGCCCCGCCCCCTCTCTGACCAGTTCTGTGCACAGGCCCCCGCCCCCTCTCTGACCAGGTCTGTACACAGGCCCCGCCCCCTCTCTGACCAGGTCTGCACACAGGCCCCGCCCCCCTCTCTGACCAGGTCTGTACACAGGCCCCGCCCCCTCTCTGACCAGGTCACTACACAGGCCCCGCCCCCTCTCTGACCAGGTCTGTACACAGGCCCCGCCCCCTCTCTGACCAGGTCTGTACACAGGCCCCGACCCCTCACTGACCAGGTCTGTGCACAGGCCCCGCCCCCACTCTGACCAGATCTGTGTTCAGGCCCCGCCCCCTCTCTGACCAGGGCTGTACACAGGCCCCGCCCCCTCTCTGACCAGCTGACTACACAGGCCCCACCCCCTCTCTGACGAGGTCTGTACACAGGCCCCGCCCCCTCTCTGACCAGGTCTGTACACAGGCCCCACCCCTCACTGACCAGGTCTGTGCACAGGCCCCGCCCCCTCTCTGACCAGGCCTGTGTTCAGGCCCCGCCCCCTCTCTGACGAGGTCTGTACACAGGCCCCGCCCCCCTCTCTGACCAGGTCTGTACACAGGCCCCGCCCCCTCTCTGACCAGGTCTGTACACAGGCCGTGCCCCCTCTCTGACCAGGTCACTACACAGGCCCCTCCCCCTCTCTGACCAGGTCTGTACACAGGCCCCGCCCCCCTCTCTGACCAGGACTGTACACAGGCCTCACCCCCTCTCTGACCAGCTGACGACACAGGCCCCACCCCCTCTCTGACCAGGTCTGTACACAGGCCCCACCCCCTCTCTGACCAGGTCTGGACACAGGCCCCGCCCCCTCTCTGACCAGGTCACTACACAGGTCCTGCCCCCTCTCAGACCAGGTCTGTACACAGGCCCCGCCCCCCTCTCTGACCAGGTCACTACACATGCCCCGCCCCCTCTCTGACCAGGTCACTACACAGGCCCCGCCCCCTCTCTGACCAGGTCAGTACACAGGCCCCGCCCCCTCTCTGACCAGGCCTGTACACAGGCCGTGCCCCCTCTCTGACCAGGTCACTACACAGGCCCCTCCCCCTCTCTGACCAGGTCTGTACACAGGCCCCCGCCCCCTCTCTGACCAGGACTGTACACAGGCCCCACCCCCTCTCTGTCCAGCTGACGACACAGGCCCCACCCCCTCTCTGACCAGGTCTGTACACAGGCCCCACCCCCTCTCAGACCAGGTCTGTACACAGGCCCCGCCCCCTCTCTGACCAGGTCACTACACAGGTCCTGCCCCCTCTCTGACCAGGTCTGTACACAGGCCCCGCCCCCTCTCTGACCAGGTCACTACACAGGTCCTGCCCCCTCTCAGATGAGGTCTGCACACAGGCCCCCGCCCCCTCTCTGACCAGGTCACTACACATGCCCCGCCCCCTCTCTGACCAGGTCTGTACACAGGCCCCGCCCCCTCTCTGACCAGGTCTGTACACAGGCCCCGCCCCCTCTCTGACCAGGTCAG